>NW_017728995.1:37235752-37237729 GCF_001723915.1 Gavialis gangeticus
TCGGAAGATCATCGGGTCCAGCCCCCTGCACCAGGCAGGAAAGACAACTGGGGTTAGGTGACCCCAGCGAGGTGACTGTCCAGCCTCCTCTTGAAGTGTCTGAGAGTGGAGCTGGACTTGGACTCTCAAAAACCAAACTGTAGAAGCAGGCACTGAATTTGTGCAGGGGACATGCACCAGCTCGTGTGCACGTGCGTGCGTGTGTGTGTAATCAGCAGGCAGGGGTCAGCCTGCTTGCTGCCTGGCACATGCCCTCACTCGGCGCATGGCAGTGCTGGTTTACCCAAGCAACAGCCTGTTTGCAGATGCACTTAGAAACCAAGGCAAGGTCCTTCTTTGGCTTACAGAAAATGTCCTTCATCACTCAGCAGATAACTGCCGTGGGTACCTGTGCCTGTCCATTTATTGGTGCATCTTTCGATGGCTTTGGGAAGGGCTTCTTACAAAGGGGTGTCCTGGGAAGCAACTTTTCCAGCCAATTTAATGCCATAAGCATCATTTCTGAACACCTGGGGCTGGGCTTTCATGCAGGCTAACAAGAGGTAGGGCGTGGCTCCAGTGTGCATCCGGTCCCTGCACAGGATTTCTTTGGGGAGGTCGCTTGATGCTGAATGTTTGGGGTCTGACTCTTTTATAATCGATCTGTGGGCTCAGGTACAAAGGAACAGTGTATACTAAAGCCTCTCTTGGTGTTTTGCACAGCCTGCAGCCTGCTGCACATCCGGTGGTGCACCATCTCTGTCGAGGAAATGGCCAAGTGCAATGACATGAACTCAGCCTTTGCAAAGGTCAACATCCTTCCCCGTCTGTCCTGTGTGAGGGGGGGCTCGGCCAGTAACTGCACCTACTTGATCAAGGTGAGTGCTAAGCTGTTTCACCCTTGGCTGGCTACCTGGAAAGCAGGGAGCTGGGAAAAATCGTTTGCCCAACCGACAAAGGAGACTGCTCTGCATTGAGTAGCTGATAAAACCAAATAGGGGCCTCCTTGTTTACAGGTGCTTGCACCTTTCAAGTCTCCCTGCCTTGACAGGGGAGTTTCCATTTAGTGTTTTCCGCTAGGTGCTGTCTTCTCTGCTCAGGCAGACCCAGTCACAAAGAGCAAAAACAAGAGCCTCAGACCTTTTGGAGCAGCTCCTCTGCTCTAGTATCTGTGACCCACCTCCGAAGGAGCTACAGGAGTGGGGAAGCCCTGGGCTGGGGACTGCATTGACACGGTACTCTGCACAAGTGGAGCCCTCTTCATAAGGGCTAGAGGTGCACCGATACGTCGGTCCATGTCGTATCGGCACCAATACAAGAAAAATTGACATTATCAGCAATCAGCTATTTTTGGTTTATGTGACTGATAAATGCTGTGTGTATGTGTGCAGCCCCAGCAAGCCCACAGCCAGGAATGCAGCCTGGCAGCGTGGAGAGCAGCATCTGTCAAGTCTTTTGTGGGGAAGGGCAGGGGGAGGGAAAGGGGATGGGGGGGCCAGGTCGGGGCCCCCCACGAAGAGGGAGGGAGTGGGGCCAGGGGCAGGCACTGCACAGCCAGAGTGGGGGAGCCATGGGGGATGTGCCCCCCAATCTGGAGGCGGGGTGAGGGCAAGCTGCCACTGCAGGCTGGGGCTGGGGGTGCTGCCGGGCTCTTCCTGGTGGTGGGGTGGGAGTTGGGCTCTGGCTGCTCCTGGGGCAGGCGGCACTGGCACTGGGAGGGAGGCTATGGGGGGGACTGTGGAAAATTTTGGGGTGGCTGTAGCTTCCCCCAAGCCCTCCTTCCTGGTGCTGCCACCGCCTGCCCTGAGTGCAGCTTGCCCCCCACTCCACTCCCCACTGCCAGGAAGAGCTCGGTGCCGCCCCCCAGTCCCAGCCTGCCCTCGATCCATGCATAGATCCAGGGTACATGTGCCCCCCATGCCTCCCCCAGGGGTGCACGCGGTGGTAGGAGCCAACCTCTCCCTCCCCCCACCCCCTGGATGAGCCACCTCACGCCCC
>NW_017728995.1:37237921-37243063 GCF_001723915.1 Gavialis gangeticus
TGGCCTTTGATATCAGCCCAAAAAGTCTTTATCAGTGCACCTCTCGTAAGGGCAGCTTGCTCAGTGCAGAAGACTGATCTTGCTCAGGGCTGGTCCCAGCTGGTGCCACGACCTCCCCGAGATGCCAGGCCAGGTGCACCGTTGGCCTGCGCTCTTTACATAAACAGCAGCCTAGAATAACGCCCCCCGAGAGGAGTGGAGAGGAGGGTCTGGAGGTGATGGTAGGTACGTGGAGGGTGGGTGGATGCAAGGCCCAGAAGGGGCACATATGGGCAGAACAGGGACCTAGGCCTTGAGGGCAGCTCAGCTAAGATACGGAGCAGCGCTGGCACACTGCCCTCCCGTGTGGGGTGGGAGCACAGACAGCGCTGTGTAAGGCCAAGAGCAGGAGGTGCCACCCTCTTCGAGCTGGCACCTGCTGTGGCTCTTTAAGGAGCTCTCAAATGGCTCTTAAAGTTTCCAGTCTTTCCCAAGATTAGCTGCCAGCAGTACCCCAAGATGCTGCGCAAAGCATTTGAGAAGTATTGCGTTACTTCCAGACATGCAGAAGTGCCATCAGGCAAATGCAGGGCCCTAAACATGGAAAGTGCTGAGGACAGACTCAGTGCTGACGGTGCCTGGCAGAACACGTGGTGGCGGATGTGCTGGGCTGCAGTCTGGGCCCCGCGTAGAGGCGTGCAGCTTCTGTGCAGCACCAAGAAATGACACACAGCGTGCCCTGGGACAGGACGGGGCCAGTCCCCTCCACCCTGTCTGTAGAGCCAGAGTAACTCTTCTTCCATTGCCCTTTGTGAGCCCCGGTTAACACCTGTCTGTTAAATATTCTAATACGCCAGGGTGCAAGCTGCTGAAGCTCACTCCAGTTTTTTGCACCATGCTCAAACACACTCCTGGGCTGAATACAATGGGAATAAGTATCCTGGGACATGGTCTTATAGAAATAATAGGCACTTTCCCAAGCAGGTAAATGCAGCTACTTCTTGTGGTGGAAGGAAAGCAGGGTGTTGGCTCTGACAGCCGCAGCTCTACGGTGCTGAGTAAACAGTCCTGGGCAGGTTGAGCGGCGCGCCCCTTTTGGAAGGTTCCTTTCTGAGAGCGACGGTGGTAGTTGGATAAACAGAAACCTCGCTGCTCCAATAATTCCCTTTTTGTCCGTGACCCGCCACGCATGCATGCTGCCTCGCCTGTGTACAGGGGCAGACAGCATCACGATCCTGGAGGGCTATCTGTATTGCTCTGCAGAAACTGTTCTCCCTGACGCGTGTCGGCTCTCCTGATCTGGAAGAGCAATAAACCAGTGCCACAGCAGAGCTGTGGCAAGGGTTCATCTGCACAGGGCAGTCTTGGACTGCCAGGGAGCTTGCTCTTGCAAGGAAGCTACCTTGCACTTAGCATGCATTAACGGTGTCCCATCCACCACCAAGGGGAGAGGGCTGTGGTGCAGGGGAGTGGAGCAGGTGCATCACCTGCCAAGGGCTTCCAGATCAAGACTGCAGCAGCCCGTGAGTGCCCTGTACCCTCGTGTGCTGTAGCACCTTCGCCAAAACACAAGTCCTATCCTCTGTTCTGTAGAGCAGGTGGAGGAAGCAAAGGAGGACTGGGTCCTTGGAGAGGGAGTTAGCGGTAAACTGAGCCCAACAGATTAGCTTCTCTTTGTCACCTGATGGCTTTGTGGAATTATAACAGATTTATGGCAACCTGGGTGAGAGCAGCGTGTGACCCCAGGAGGGTGTCTGTATGTTCGTGTATCCAAATTTAGGCACCAAACTACAATTAATGGGGGAAGAGAAACCTGGTTGTCATTATTTTTACAGTTGTGCCGGTGGCTATCAAGGTGCAAAGCGAATTAATTGAGAGAGGCCAAACCAGACAACACCTACAACCCAAATGAGAATTTGAGGGGAAAGGATGATAAGGCACACAAAAGCCACGGTGATAAGGAGCAATGTAGACCCTGTGAGTCGCGTATATGTGGGCAAGTTGTTCTGTGGCTTTGTGCAAAGCTCTTCCCCTTCCTTGGCTCCATCCATGCCTGTCATCATCCTTGAGTTGGAGTAGCTTTGGCGTAGGCAGGGAACAACCAGCCGTGGGACCTTGTTTTGGTGCTCACTAGAGTGTAATCTCCCTTCGGGGTTCGCAGCATGTGGTGCGACAGGGCGCTTAGCACGCCGGGCACTTGAAAAGAGGAAGAGGCCTGCAGGCACGGCAGAGGCCAGTCAGAGAGTCAGCTGGCCAGGCCAGGGCTGAGCTTGAGGCATATACTCCCAGGGGCCGAGCTGGTCAGGGAGTCTTGCTCTGAGCATTGGGAGAGGAGCTCCCTGGTAGCATCTGAGCTGCGGTGAGCAACTCGGGCAGTTTGTGGAAAGGGCCAAGGGGAGGTGAAGAGGTCCCCGCTGGCCCAGAACGGAGAGGGGGCCCAGAGGGCCAAGGAGCCTTGAAGTTTATAGCCCAGGAGGGGTCAGTGTCAGCAGGGCCAAGGAGCCCAGAGATCTGGAGCCCACGAGGGACGAGCGTGAGCAGGGCCAGGGCCCAGAGATGGGCCAAGGCTGAGGAGGGCCACAGCTGGAGTCTAGTGAGACCAGGGCAGCCCAGGGGTCTCAGCTGACCTAGGAGCGGCCCCAGGGGCCAGAGAGAGGAGCCGAAGACGGCGACTCACAGCCAGAGCCCAAGGAGGCCAAGAAGCCCCTAGCCCAAGACAGGGGAGGACTTGGGCTGGGAGCCCATAGCCCAAGAGGGGCTCGTATCAGCTGGACTGAGAATGCTCTGCAAGGCCCAGGCCTGGGGCAAGGGGCGGTCGGAGCCATGCAATCAGCCCTTAAGGCAATGAGCAGCAACACGAACGCTCATGAGATGCGACTTGGGAGGCCCCGGGACAGCCTTCCTGTCCTGGACATGGCATTTCGCCCAGGCGCAGCAGGAGGAGAAGGGGAGCGTGCCAACGAGGGCTGAGGCTGACGTGTCCTGGCCACCCCTGGAGCTGAACCCCGTTACAGTGGTTAAAGAGCACTGCTGGGCTTACTCTCTTCTGCCTAAAATGTAAAATCATGGTCCTGCCCATCCCGGGGATGTCACACGTCCTGGTGCTTCTTTTCTTCTGTCAGACCCGACTATTCCCGACCTGGTGCATTAACTTCTCACAGTGTTTGCCACAAGCAGTGATGAGCGCGCGGTCTCAGAACAGGCAAATGTGGTTCACAGCACACTTCAGGCTCATTAGATGAAGGTGCTGCATGTGGGTAAACCTGTGTTTTTAATTGCTGTGTCATTCTTGATGTAGTTTTATGTCTTCAAATACCTCAGAGCTCCTAAATTATACTTCACTACTTGCTGATAGGAAATGAATGGCTGGAAAAATCAAAGCCTAGAGGGTGACAGTGAAGCGTTTGCAGCTCTTGCCAGGAGCTGATGCATGGATGTCCTGCCTGGGGCGTCTCCACTGACACACATTCATTCACCCTGTTGCCGGAGAACGTGTTTTCTACTCCTAAACAACGTTTAGCAAGCGAAGGCACAAGGATTTCCAGGTTTGCACCACTGGTCGTACAAAGCCTCTCGCTCATTCTGCCTAAGGCAGACACCAGTTCCCAGGTGGTGTTTAGCTCTTGGGGTGCAGGAATTAATATCGGAGTCCGTTATTGATTGCCCGGCAGCAGCACTGAGGCCCCTCTGTCATGGGCCAGGGAGCTGCACAGCCCTGCCAAGGGCCTTCCCCCACCCCTCCAAACTCCCAGCCCAGAGCTCAGATGGGACGTGAGGGGCAGGCAAAGCAGGACGTGGGCAAGGAAAGCTGAGCTATGAGGTGGTCTGGATTTAGCAGCTCAGCCTGGCCCAGTGGGAAGGGTCTGCGGGCACTCAGTGAGCTGCACTCCCAGGGGTTGCAAGGAGCCAAAACAGCTGCTGTGTGAATGCTGATGGGAGTCTGGCGTGGAGGGGGCCAAGGGAAGGCAGGCTGGTAGCTGGTCATGGCTGTCATAAGTGATGCCGCGAAGGCAGGGCGATGCTGTGGGATGTGTGTAGGGCAGAGAGTTGGAGGGCTGGATCCAGGGCCGTTCTGCAACAGGCCCCAGGAGTTTGTCTGCGGGGTGCGGAGGGACATAGCTGGGGTTGGTGGTGCAGAAGTGGGGAGCTGCGGTCATCGTCACGGTGCGACTTGTCAGCGCGGGCACGGCGCAGCGATGGCACCTGCCTGTCAGCGGCTACGCGGCCCCTCCCGGAGCGCGGCTGCTGCAGGGCCCAGGCACGTAACGAACGGAGCAGGGCTCTGCTGAACAGGTGTGGGAATTGTCATGGGTGTCTCTGGGCCATGTTTTTTGGGTTGTGCCCAGTCTGCACCTCCTGAGCCTGTAACAGTTGTCAGTCTGTCCCAGTGTCCGAGACGTAGCCCTGCGAGGAGCTGCAAAGCCAGCGTGTGTTAAGTGCTGAGCTGGCAGGCAGGACGCCAGCAATGGCCTGTGGCCATTTCTTGTGAAGTCCTCCAGCCAGTGCACAAAGCTGCAAAATCGTGGGATGTGCCTGACCCTGGACTGGCTCCTTGCCGAGCCCTGCAGAGCTGTTGGTGCAGTCGTGCCTCGGGCGCAGCTCTGTCCTTGAGAGCGGTTTTCCCCCCTCTCCTAATGATCTACGAAACCCTTGCAGCTGTTCTTCTCCAGATAGAGCTGCCTGTGATCTCTGAGCCGGGGGATAGACTGAACTCTGCTCCCTGAGGCAGGACCGGCACGGGGGAGGCACCACAGTTGTCAGCGACCAAAGGTCTGCTCCCGCGTGATCTGGGCTTAGGTCCATGGATGTGCTTATGCTGTAGGCAAAGTACAACCTGGTCGCTGTCAGCTGGCAAAGCCGCCCAAGAGCATCTAATAAGTGATCTCCCCTTGGTGTTGGAGTCTCGAATGGGACCAGAGCGGGCACTTCACAAGTGCAGTGACACGGACAGTGCAGGGTCTCTCTGTCACAGAGTGGATCAGACTGCCTCTTTTCCGGGGGGAAGGGAAAGTGTTTCCTTGCGCTACCCAAGAAGCAGCCGTATTCGGTCTCCCTCTCCCAAGAGGACACTCTGCAGCCCTCCCTAGCATGGTGCCATGCAGGGCAAGCCTCTGACGTGGAGACTTTGGCTCTTCCCAGTCCCTGGCTTCCCCGGTGATCTTT
>NW_017728995.1:37248063-37251334 GCF_001723915.1 Gavialis gangeticus
CGGGGGGAAGGGAAAGTGTTTCCTTGCGCTACCCAAGAAGCAGCCGTATTCGGTCTCCCTCTCCCAAGAGGACACTCTGCAGCCCTCCCTAGCATGGTGCCATGCAGGGCAAGCCTCTGACGTGGAGACTTTGGCTCTTCCCAGTCCCTGGCTTCCCCAGTGATCTTTAGTACCCCCATTTGGGGTGGGTCAGAGTGCCAAAGTCTCCAAGAGCACAGCAGCCTCTGCTCAAAACCAGCCAGTCCTTGTTGCGCTGATCCAGTTCTCTCCGCCGTACCCCGGCGTAACGATGGGATGGGAGGCTGTCCTAGGAAGCAGGCGGCTCTGGGTTTAGGCCCTTGTCTGGGCTAAGGTCCCCTGAGGTCGAGTCTCAGGACTGTAGGCTCCCAGGACCCAGCTCCAGCCCTACCCTTGCAGGCACCTGGTCTCACCCTGACAGGCTCTGTGCTTGTACTCCCAGTCTGCTGCCCAACACCACAGTCCTACCACTAACAGCAGCACTAAACCCTTCATCTGAGGTGCCCTTGGCTTCCTCTGCCCCTACGGCCACAGCTGGTCCTCAGGTATTTAGATGCAAACAAAAAGGTATGAGCATCTGCTCTCAAACAAAAGGTTCTCCATCCTGGCAAGCCATGGCACACTGTGGCAAAGCTACTATGCAAGGCCCCAAAATATTTATCTTTGGCTGCCTGGCAGTGCAGGAGCTTCCTGCAGCTTCTCTGCAGCCTGGAGTCCTTCCTTGTCCGGTCAGGCCGGCTCCTCCCTGGAGCTCAGCTTCCTGCAGCCTGCAGGGCCGGATCGAGCCCCTGCCTCGGGTCCTGGGCGTGTACGTGCACATCTCTCTGGGTCGCCCGGCCCAGGCCTGTCGATCCCGGGCTGCGCCTGGGGCCGACAGCCATTCTATTCAAGAGCCGTCTGCCGCTGTCGGTTCGTCCAGGAGACTGGAGCCGTCCAGCTGATCCTTGGCGCGCTCTCTCCCTCCTTCAGTAACGGGGCTGGGGCCCCGCTACAATTTAGAGATGCCACTACTCAAAAAAAACCCATCTCCCACGAGAGAGATGACTTTCTTAGCTGACTTGGAAGCGAGCAGAACAATATCAGCATGTGTATACTTTTTACAGTCCACACTTTCCTTTGCTATCAATATTTCACAGTCTGAAACAGTTACATTGCCACAAAAATGTCTGTCTGAAATTGAAAATATAACTACTTTGAGATTTGGACCGGAGAAGGATGGAAGCTAAAAGTGGCCCCAGGCAAGAGGGCTCCCAACACACAGACACGCCAACGCGGGGGGGAGAGGCAAAGGCTGGGCACGTTCTGGAAAATGGAGGCTCCCGTGCCGTGTGCGCTAGCGGGGTCTTGGAGTCGCGGTGCCGGGGGCTGGTCCGCGGTCAGCCCCGTAGCTCCCACAGTCCGGTGCCGGTCGACCGCAGTGGCACCTTCCCCACCGTGTTTCGAGCAAGAGCAGAGCTGGCTAAAAGGCGTCCGCGACACGCAGCCCCCTTCCGCAGTTGTTCATAGGAGGCTGGCTGCCAGAAGGACGGACCCTGGCAGCTCGAGGACGGTGCCAGCCATGGCTGCGGGGGACTCTGTCCTCTGCTGTGGAGGGATGCTAATCACTGTGACAAGAGACAAACTCTGGCCTTGTTTTCTCACAGAATAACATGGCAGACGCCGTGACGCTGGACGGTGGCTCCATCTACCAGGCGGGAAAGGAATATAACCTGAAACCTGTGGTGGGAGAAGTGTACGATCAAGGTAGGTGCAGGGAACAGGAATGACCGCGCTGCTGTGTCCAGTGCAGTCTCTCGGGCGTTTCCTGCGCTTTTAGGCCATGCCCCAGGTACTGCGTGCTGCGCTGGTGATAAGCTAAGGCAGCTCAGTGTGCAGATGCTACAGACAAAGAAACCTTGCTCATGAACCAGATCAGCTTTGTTTCCCCCTAAAATAACCTGTTGCCTCTTACGTACGTTAGAGAGGAAGGAAAAATACTGAGCTGTGAGATCCAGGTGGGAGCAGGGTCTTGAAAGGAAGAAAAGCCCTGTCACCCTTCCTCGCCCCCTTGTTCCTCAGAGAGGGCGGGGGGCCGGGCAGCTCTGGGGGGAGTATCTTGGTGCAGAGGGCTGAGTCATAGGTGGTCTGGCCTAACAAGCCCCTGGGGGAGGGAAGGCAGGGGTCCGGGCCTGGGTCAGTTCAGGAGTCGCATTACCAAATCCAAAGGAGAACCGGGGGGCAGAGTCCACAGCACAGGCCAGGGTCAGGGTCTGGGAAGCGGACACCAAGTGACCAAGTCTAAGGGATAATGCGCAGGCTGAAGTCTAACAGCGTTGGTATCCAGGGTCAGGAAGCAGATTCGCAGGGAAATCCAAAATGGGAGTCCAGGAACAAAGTCAAAGCCAGGGTCAGGGACCAGGAAAGCCAGAGAGCCCAGGGGCCAGAGGCTTGTCGCAGCAGACCAGGGTCACGGCTGTGGCCGGGAGGCTGTTGCCACAGCGAGAGCAAATGGGGGGACTCTGCTCCAAGCAGCCAGGCAGGAAGGCAGCTGGCTCCCTGGCTGGGGCAGCGTGTGTCCGCAGGCAGGGGTGGCCGTGTAGGCCATTAGCTCAGGCTGGGCCGCCTGCTAAGGGTCCCGGGCACCTGGGACCTGCAACAACGCCCCCATTCAGTTCCTGACTTCTGGCCCTTCTCCGCGCTTGGTGTCTCTGCTGTCCATCACCAGAGCCAGGCCTGGCCAGGGAGATGGGGGTGGGCTGGCTCTCAGAAGGGGGCAGGGAGTGTGACAGGAGAGGTAGATGTGGGCAGGGGAGCCTGGCTCTTCCCTCTCATACCTGATACAGAAGTACCCCCAAAAGGCCTTGCTACAGCACAGCCCCTTTGGGAGGCATTTCCTCGGTGCCAGGCTCCATCCCTCGTGGTGCCCTACTAGAGGCAGTGGGTGTTCAGCAGCTGGCACCCTGGTAAGCCGAGCACCGCGCGCAAATCAGCGAGTCGGCTCCTGCTGCTCTGCCAAGGGAGCCACCCTGCTGCGCGCAGCACTGCTCCCGCTGAGGTAGCACGTGGCCCGCTTTGGGCTCGAGGGGAATGGTGCTGGCCATCAGTGGGCTGAGGTGTGCATGGACGGTGGAGTGTGTCCCCAAGAGCCCCAAGCACTGCCTCCTTTCAAAGCCCCCCAGGGTGGGAGCCAGCACCACTTCTCTTGGAAGTTGGTTCCAGATCCTAGCCGCCCTGACCGTGAAGTCGCGCCTCCTGATGTCTAACCTAAACCTAC
>NW_017728995.1:37252259-37255278 GCF_001723915.1 Gavialis gangeticus
TGCCAGAATAATTTGCTCAAAAAGCTGACCCAGGATCGAAGTAAGACTAACTGGCCTATAGTTTCCTGGGTCCTTCCTCCCTTTTTGAAGATGGGAACCACACTGGCCCTCTTCCAGTCCTCTGGCACCGCACCAGAACGCCACGAGTGCTCGTACAGCCGTGCCGGGGGTCCCGCAATGCCCTCAGCACTTGGGGGTGGAGATTGTCCAGACCTGCTGGTATGAACACATCCAGCCTCTCCAGAAGTTCCCTAACTCGGTCCTCCCTGACCCTAGGCCTGGCAGTGCCTCTCCTGAGACCGGGACATTTCCCCCACCAGGATTCTGGACCCCTGTCACTTACCTGAGTACTTGTGCTCATCACCTGTCTTGGCTGGGAAGTGTCCTCGTGTCCCCCTGTGACCCCCTCCCCTGGCGAAGCTAGTTTAAAGCACGCCGCACGAGATCAGCCAACCTGGAAGAGAAGACACACTTGCCTTTAGGGGAGAGATGGTGCCCATCCCACCCGAGCATGCCCCCTGCACGAAAATGCAGGTCGTTGTCGAGGAACCTGAGGCCTGTCTCCAATTCCACAGTTCTGCCCCCACAAGCAGACCCGCTGCCCTGTGGTGGCACAGAGAGAAGGAGCCCTAGTGTAGACATTGGCTGCGTCTTCCCCCCTGTGTCCTTTCACCTGCTTGGAGCAGATATTCATGACAGCAGTGCCACCAGCATCTGGGGCAGAGCTGTGAGTGCAGTTTGGGGATGTGAGGAGGAGACCTGATAGTGCTAACAAGCTTCAAGACTGGAAAATATGCTTCAGACCAGTGCAAATTGTAGGGAGGTCCAAACAGGTGCCTGAACTGTCCCTTGTGCCTTTACACGCTACAGATCTGTGAACCTAAGCTAACAACGTGCCAGGGAGAAGTAGGGCTACATCCTAGCAGTGCTCAGGGGTCTGCTGCTAAAAGTAGAAGTGACATCTTTAAACAAAGTTAACTGTGGAATCCTTTTAACAAATAAACCCACTTAAATCAGCTCAGTCCATTTTCCTGGCAGTCGTACTTAAAGAAGAAAAGAAAACGGTGGTCTGTATTCATCGGGGGAGTGGAATCACACCAGGGTCTGAGCTCCGCGCCCGTTGCTTATGGAGATGGGGACCGCCCGTGGCATGTCAGCATGTCTCAGCTGCGTGTCGTGTCCCACATTATGCTGTAATATAGTGCAGTGTCCCCCTCTAGTACACGTGCTAGTTTATTTTACCCGATTCCCTTTTGTCCCTGTGCAGAGATTGGCACTTCATACTACGCGGTGGCCGTTACCAGGAAAGATTCCTTCATTACTATCAACAGTTTGAAGGGTGCAAGGTCGTGCCACACCGGCATCAACAGGACGGTGGGCTGGAACGTTCCTGTTGGCTACCTCGTCGACAGCGGCCGCCTGGCAGTGATGGGATGCAACGTCCCCATGGGTAAGAGCTCGTGTAACCTGCTCTTCCGAGGAGTTGTGCTACCACGCACCCACGTGAGCCAGGGCTCGCTGAGCAGGCAGCCCTACCCTCCCAGTGGCCCTCGCCTTGGCAAGACCACGGACCCCTCAGTGGAGTGAGCTTTCACAAGGGCAGGAGGTAAGCAGGGCGGCTGGTTTTGCCTCCTGCTGTTCGGTCTTACTGGGAATTGCCCTGGAGCAGCTCCGGTGAGGGTCCGGCCCCAGGTCTCTATTTACAGATTGTTTCCTGAAAGCAAGGAGAAGCTTGTAATAAGTTTTAAATGTTTTATGAGGCAGTGGAAGGAGGGTACCGTCAGGGTTTGTTCAAGTGTGCTTGTGGGGACGGGTCTTGCTTTTGTTGCTAAAATCATCTCACCCCCAATTTTACCTGCAGCTGTTAGTGAATATTTCAATGCAAGCTGTGTGCCTGGGGCCAACGCTGCAAATTACCCTGAATCCCTCTGCCAGCTCTGCAGAGGAGTTGGGCAGAGCAAGTGTGAGAGAAATTCAGATGAGCCCTACTACGACTACAGTGGTGCCTTCAGGTAGGTGGTAGCATTTCACCTGTAGTGTCTGAGTACCACTGACCTTAACAGCATGCCAGAGAGCCAGGGAGTAACATGGGCAGAAAATCTGCTCAGACCTAACCAAGTCCTGAGCAAGAGCCAGCCCCTGTGACTTTTTACCTCCAATCCACCTGCTGAGCCAAGTGTTTGGCAAATCTGAATCGTCTTATTTCAAGGGCAGATTGGTGCTCTTCATATCCCTTCCTCTGTTCCCCCCGGCTTTGCCCTGGCAGCCCTAACACCGTTTTCCTTTACTTGTCCCGTGCTGTCTGCAAGCTGCATTCATGCCCCTGTAAATAGCCAGCCCTCCCAGCTCCCAGGGCCAGGCCCTCCCAGATCCTATAAGTGAAGAAAGCTGTATCATTTTATTATAAACAGTGGGCCCTCCTCCTCCTGTGATTTTAGTTTGTCTGAGGTTGTAAACTGTCCAGAGCTGAGAGTTTCTGGATATTTGTGTCTTGCACTGCATGGAGCTCATTGACACAGCTCTCACAGATTTCATAGACACGAGGGCTGAAAGGGACCTCGGGAGATCATCGAGTCCAGCCTCTGGCCCCAGGGGCAGGAAGTCAGCTAGGGACAGAGGATCCCAGAAAGATACGCGTCCAAACGTTTCTTAAGAGTCCAGGGTAGGTGACTGCACGACACCTGGAGGGAGTCTATTCCAGGTCTTGGGAGCTCAGACAGTAAAGAAGTTTTCCTTATGTCCAGCCGAAAACGATCTTGGAGGAGTTTGTGACCTTTGGACCTTGTCGTCCCTTGGGGCGCTCTGGTGAACAGGCGTTCCCCCAGATCCTGATGCACACCCCGATGTACTGATAGGCTGCCACCAGGTCACCCCTGAGCCTGTGCTTCTCCAGGATGAAAAGTCCCCTAGCTCGCAGCCTGTCTTCATAAGGCCTGTTCTCCTGCCCTCGGATCATGCACGCGGCTCTCCTCTGGACTCTCAATCTTCTCCACGTCCTTCCTGACTTGTGGAGCCCAGA
>NW_017728995.1:37260278-37260955 GCF_001723915.1 Gavialis gangeticus
GCCATGGTTCTCAGCCTCTCTTCATAAAGCCTATTCTCCTGCCCTCTGTGTGTGGCTCTCCTCTGGACTTTCTCAAGCTTCTCAACATCCTTTTTGAATTGTGGAGCCCAGAATTGGATGCAGTACTCCAGCCGCAGCCTCACCAAGCCCAAGTACAGCGGGAGGATCACTTCCTGAGATTTACCTGAGACGCATCTATGGATGCAAGCCAGAGTTGGTTTGCTTTACCAGCTGCAGCATTGCATTGGTGGCTCATGTTCATCTTGTGGTCAGTCTTGACCCCCAAGTCTCTCCCGGCCTTGGTGCTAGCAAGTGTAGCACTGCTGAGCCTATAAGCATCCTGCAGTTTTTTTTCCCCCAAGGTGGAGTACCTTGCATTTTTCAGTATTGAATGTCATCAGGTTTGTATCTCCCCACTTTTTCAGCCTATCCAAGTCAGCCTGGATCACCAGCCTATCCTCAGGTGTGGACACTCTACCCCAAAGTTTGGTGTCATCGGCAACCTTGGCCAGTCCACTTCTGACACCAGTATCTATGTCGTTGATACAGATGTTAAAGACAACCGGCCCAAGGATAGACCCTTGGAGGACACCACTGGTCACAGAGCGCCGTGGTAGTTTAATAGTTGGTTGGGTCGGAAGGGACCTCAGGAGATCATCTAGTCCGACCCCCGGCCA
>NW_017728995.1:37260966-37261860 GCF_001723915.1 Gavialis gangeticus
GTGGGATCTCTGCACCCGCCACACAGACACGTAAGCGTCCCATTGGAAGCCATAGGCTTCCTTGCACTCCCAGGAGGACACTGCTCCAGGGCTGGGGTAGGACAAGTAATAGGAGAGTATTTCTCTCCATTCTAGTAGCCATTAGTCTTTGCCTTGATCCTCACATCAGTGCATGGCTTAGTTTCTCTTAGTGATGGTCTTGGGGCACATCATACTCTACAGGCCTGTGGCCATCTCTCAGCAGTGTCCTGTGGTGATGGGTAGCCCTGTGCAAGTGTGTAAGCACCATCATATTTATCCTAGGTGTCTGGCTGAACGGGCAGGAGATGTGGCCTTTGTGAAGCACAGCACGGTGTCCGAAAACACAGACGGTGAGTTGCCCGGAGTTTGGCGATGGCAGGAACCAGTGTGTGTGTAAAGAGGATGGTGGTGTGGGACACAACACCCGAACCCGAGGGGAGGAGAGAGCTAGAAGACTTTCCTTGAGTCTGCTGGCAGTTTCAGCAGGGAGCGCAGTGGGGTTTCCAGCAGCCCATGGAAGCAGAGGTTGACCTGAACTCAAGTCCTGGACCTGAGCAAGCCTGAGCTTTGCTGGGCGTTTAAAATTTGAAAACTGATTGGCTTTGGCTCCTTGCAACCTGGAAGCCTCAGCGGCTTAAGTATAACGACTCCTCTGGGGCGGGTAATCCTAACCAAAGCAACTTCCCTACGCTCAAAGCACTTTGTGCAGACTGCCTCTGAATGTAATACTGCTCAGACAGCATGTGGATCCGTTGTTCAGTCCATTCCCTGCAGAGTTCCTGGGGGAGGGATGAGGGGAAAACAGATGTTCGAGGCTACTCTTGTGGCCCTGCATTGTGGGACTGCTTGGGCACTGCTGTAGTGTCCCTGCCT
>NW_017728995.1:37266860-37270180 GCF_001723915.1 Gavialis gangeticus
ACGCTCAAAGCACTTTGTGCAGACTGCCTCTGAATGTAATACTGCTCAGACAGCATGTGGATCCGTTGTTCAGTCCATTCCCTGCAGAGTTCCTGGGGGAGGGATGAGGGGAAAACAGATGTTCGAGGCTACTCTTGTGGCCCTGCATTGTGGGACTGCTTGGGCACTGCTGTAGTGTCCCTGCCTCGCCATCACTCAGGGGGTCCTTGGTGCTGTTCTGGCTTACGGCCAGCCGCCTGCGGTCTCGTGGGACTGTGTTGGTGGCTTGAGTAGATCCAGCCCTTCCCGCAGCCCCGTCCCCGCACTGGGGTCCAGGTGATGAGGCAGCGTTCAGCCACTCCAGAGACTTCACTCTCTGGGGACTTCTCCCGACTTTACTTTGTCCTCGTGACAAAGCAGGTGGGGTGTAGCTGAGAATCGCAGCGCGTGTGACTGGGCCCCTCCCAGCCCCCCGCACCAGGCAGGTAGGGCAGATGGGGATGGAGGGGGGGATGACAGATGTGTCAGTGGCTCAACCCAGATCTGCAGCCGTTCCATAAGTGCGTCCTATCTGATCTCAGGCCAGACTCTGCCTTCCTGGGCCCAGCAGCTCCGCTCCAGTGACTTCCAGCTCCTCTGCCGTGATGGCAGCACAGCTGAGGTCACCGAATGGCGGAGCTGCCACCTGGCCCGCGTGCCAGCTCACGCTGTCGTTGTCAGACCTGACACTGATGGGTCACGTGTCTTCCAGATGCTCTACCAGGGGCAGGTGAGTCCTGTCCTTGTCACTGGTGTTTGTAATGGTTGGCTTCATCCCCCCCAGATTGATCCTGGGAGACGCTGACCTGTTGCTCTGGGGGAGCAGAGGGCATTCGGTACCTGGACACATTAGGTCCAGATATGGGTTTGGCCAATGAATAGCGCTGGAGCTGGAAAGCTGCATGCTGCAGCTCTTGCCACCAAGCACCAAGGGGCCCTGTGGGTGTAAAGCTTCTGCCTTGCACCTGGCTTATCCTGCGGCCATTTCATAGGGCAAGGGGCTGCTGCCAGCCCTGGTGCAGGACTGCTGCCCCTTAGCCACAGGGCTTCAGCTGCGTGGAGATGAAGGTTACTTGACTACAGCAGTGTTTGCCTCACAGGTGTTTTCTCTGTCCTCGTGTTACAGCAGAGATTGCGTGACGAAGGCTCCGGCTTCCAGATGTTTGACTCTGCAGCCTACAGTGGCAAGAACCTCCTCTTCAAGGACTCCACCACAACGCTGGTTCCCATCACAAACCAGACCTACCAGGCTTGGCTAGGGGAGGAGTACCTACATGCCATGCAGGGCTTGGGCTGTGATCCCGGCAGTAAGTTGAGCCTTTGGATTTCCCTCCACAACTGGGAGTATTGGTGCCCTGCACCAAGACAGGCCCCCTTTGCTTGGTTTTAGTTCAGGTCTGCATCCTGAGATCCTTGGGGCACCATGGGCCCAATCTCCTGCTGAAGGTGGGAAGACAGATGCTCTGAAGTTGTGACCATGAAGCACTGTGCTCCCCTGCTCCAGCTGCCACAGTGTGGGAGAAGTTGAGTTATTTCTCCCAAACAAACCAGTCAGGATGTGTTTCTATGCCAGGCAGTGGGCACAGGCACTGAGTGCTTATTCTGAGCTCAGTACAAAGATCCAGAGACAAGGTCACAAAGGCTAATGCCCCACTTCATCACAGCCCACTCCCAGGTCTGACGCAGAGATGGGACTCACGGCGGGCAGCACAGATACGGTATTGCGTCGTCATCATACTGCCACCTTCAGCGAGGCACTGAGGATGAGATCCCTATTCTACCTCGGGTTTTGTTCCACATCCTCCTCCTTGGTGCTTTAGCTCCTGGTTTTCCATTCTCCCTTCACCAGATCAAGGATTTTAGCATTTGAGTCTCACATTCACAATCCTCAGGCTGGAGTTTGGAGTCACCAGAGCGCCACTGCAAACTGCATGAGGTGCAGACCAAGCCTGGCTGCTCAGATTTCAGTCTGTTGCCTGGAAAGAATGACCTACAGTTTCCCTTCCCGTGTCCTTCTTTCCCTACAGTACCTAGTACTTTTGAGTTTCAATATGCTGAATGCCCACCTTCAGTCAAATAATGTGTTGCAGAAACCTGTGAAATGCACGGCTCCAAATCCTGCTGCCGTAGGCAAGCGACTACGGGTGTCCGAGGGCTGCAGTCGTCTCATTTCAATGGGAGCCGTACTTGAGTGCGGACTGAGTGGAAGTGGTGACAGTGTTTGTGGTGTTGGGCTATGTCATTCTAGCAGGTGGGTTGCTTGGATGCTTCCTGCCTAGGAGACCATGTCCCACTCCAGGAACAACCAGTCTCGCCAAAGCCATGCAGGGCTTTCCTCCCATTTTTCAGGTGTCACCCCTTGACATCCAGAACAGTGCTCTGCCTGTTGTCTGTTAGCCCTTTCCATCTCCTTCTCTTCATCTGTGGCCTGCTCTGCAGGCAGTTTAAAGCAGCCACAGACGCATTCAGCTAATTTGGAGCCCTGGACTTATTCATCCTGGGCTTGCCATGGATCGTCCCCCATGCCATAGCCTCACCTGTCTTGGGGTAGGAGTACACAGTTAAGAGAATATGACAGATCCCACCACCCCGAGTCATTGTTTCAGGCCTGTGCATATTTAGACAGGCCGAGTTATATTCAGGTCATGTTTTCAAACATTTAATTTGCATCTCTACATGCTCAGAACACATTTAAACAAAGGCACAGGCTTAACAGATGCCTCCAGGAGCCAGAATCCCAATAGCTTAGTCCATCGCAAGTAAGAAGCTGCTGGATTGGTTCCTAGAATCACGGAAGATTTGGGTTAGGAGGGACCTCAGAAGGTCATCTCGTCCAACCCCCTCCTCAAACAGGACCCAGCCCCAACTACATCATCCCAAGCAAGGCTTTGTCCAGTCGTGTCTTAAACACCTCCAAGGATGGAGAAGCCACCACCTCTGTGGGTTACATGTTCCAGTGCTGTACTAACCTCATAGTGAGGAAGTTTTTCCTAATATCCAACCTCAAATTCCCTTGCTGCAACTTGAGCCCATTGCTCCTTGCCCTGTCATCTGCCCCCACTGAGACCAGTCCGACTCCATCCTCTTTGCAGCCCCCCTGCAGGGAGGTGAAGGCTGCTATTAACTCAGCAAAATCCGAGCGGTCGCAAAGCTTCCTCTTGTGCGTGGATGACTCGACCTGACTCAGGAAGTCTATGGGCCACCAGGAGGCAAAGCGCTGCTCAACCTGGTACTGGCTACTGGGAATGACCTAATCGGCAACATAGTGATCGATGGGAAGCTGGGTGACAGCGACCACGAGC
>NW_017728995.1:37270191-37271718 GCF_001723915.1 Gavialis gangeticus
GGGGCCCAAAACTGGACACAGGACTCCAGATGTGGCCTCCCTCGTGCAGAATAGAGGAGGTGAATCACTTCCCTCGATCTGCTTCCAACGCTCTTGGCAATGCAGCCCAGGAAGCCGTTCGCCTTCTTGGCAACAAGCTGGCTCATATCCAGCTTTTTTGTCCACTGTCACCCCTTTTCTGCAGAGCTGCTGCCCAGCCCGTCACCCCCAGCCTGCACCGGTGCAGGGGATTGTTCCCTCCTAAGTGCAGGACTTTGCACTTGTCCTTGTTGAACCACAAGAGATTTCTTTTGGCCCAATCCTCCAATTTGTCCAAGTAATTTCTTTTGGCCCTACCCTCCAGCATATCTACTGCTCCCCCCAGGTTGGTGTCATCTGCAGACTTGCTGAGGGGGCATCCATCCCATCTTCCAGGTCGTTGATAAAGACATTGAACAAAACCGGCCCCAGGACCGATCCCTGGAGCACTCCACTTGATACCGGCTGCCAACTAAACAGTGTATATGTTTAATAAATTGAGGTGCCCATAAATGTGGTAGTAGGCAATGTACATACATGCCTACACCCTAAAAATGAACCAGCCAACCTAGAATGCACAGGGCTCTAATCCTAGGTGTTTGCTTTCACGTTTAATGTAGGGTTGCCAGAGAGCCTGCGCTGGTGTGTTGTGTCCACAGAGGAGATCTGGAAGTGTGGCAAAATGGCTGATGCCTTTAAGAAAAAGAACTTGAAACCAGAGATCCAGTGCATCTCAGCCAGGACAAAAGAGCAGTGTATGGAAATGGTGCAGGTACGCTTGTGACCACACTTTATGTGAACCATGCTTGTTCCTGACAATCAGCTGTGGTGCTAGAAGAGCCAATGCACGTATGTGAGACTCCCGTTTTCTGAGTTGGGATCACAGCTGCTTCACTGTGGTATTGGTGCAGATAACAGAGGGAAGAAGGTCCCATAACAGTAATTACTCCAGCTTACCCAGGCTTCTTTTAAAAAGATTTGCTATCAATTTTCCCTTGCCATGGCAGGCAGCTTACTGACAAGACCCCAAGCTGTCTGTCATACTTTACAGATTACGTAATCCCTTAGCAGTCAGCAAACCTCGTGTTACAAGCAGCCCAGTAGCCCACTGTAGTTACCAGTCTGTGGTAAGTGGACGCAGTTGCGCATTACAAGTGCTACCAAGCCAGTGGGGCCCGGATGCAGTCTAGTCACTACTTCTATGTCTGGGGCTATAGGAAGCATGCTCAGGATTGAGACCTTTTGTCTGCTGCATTGTCGCAGTGCGCTCCACTGTGCCTGGAGGCAGCGAGGCCTCTCTGACACGCACGACGAGCCGTGCTGTTGTTCTGAGATTGTGCAAAATGGGTTTCGCGAGGAAGAATTCCAAGCAAATCAACATGCTTAGCCTAAAAGTCACAGGCAAGACTTGAGTGTATGGCTTGGATCCTTTTCTACCGGGGCGGGACAGACAGATGCACATTCCTAAATGGCTCAAGGTCTCTCAAATATTCTGTAGTCCTGTGGGCC
>NW_017728995.1:37276718-37280101 GCF_001723915.1 Gavialis gangeticus
CATTGTCGCAGTGCGCTCCACTGTGCCTGGAGGCAGCGAGGCCTCTCTGACACGCACGACGAGCCGTGCTGTTGTTCTGAGATTGTGCAAAATGGGTTTCGCGAGGAAGAATTCCAAGCAAATCAACATGCTTAGCCTAAAAGTCACAGGCAAGACTTGAGTGTATGGCTTGGATCCTTTTCTACCGGGGCGGGACAGACAGATGCACATTCCTAAATGGCTCAAGGTCTCTCAAATATTCTGTAGTCCTGTGGGCCTTTCTCCACTGAAATCTAGCTATTCCATTTGCACAGAAAGTGTGTTTTGTTTGGCAATATGCTTAGTCATGTACAGATGTGACTTAAAAAGATGGGTTTCCTCCTTCTATCCATCCACAAATTGTAGCTGTTCTCTGAAAGGGAAAGAATGTTATTGAATTATACACAAAAAGAGGGGGGGTGAAAATATCCATGGGGCAGACTTTATTTTACTAGTAGATAAGTGATATTTGCCTCTCTCTGAGCTCTGCAGCGGATGGGGCTTGGATTTGAGTCAGTTTTGTGTTGTTTGCCAGTGTAGGGGAACTTTTCCAAAATGTCGATAATAAAACTGTGTGGTGAGTACTGAGGCTAACTCTGGCCTGTTCCATTCGGGAATGAGATGTCTTCTATGACTCACGGGTCCCTGGCTCCCTGCTAAGTGGAAAGGGAGCCTCGTGCCCTCTCCACTGGCTTCTTGGTTTCTCTACCCCAGGTCAGAGTACAGGGCTGCTTTTGCCTTCATGTGCTCTACATCCCCAGGCTGCTTCTAGCTTGAGAGAGTGGCTAGCAGCAGCAGGAAGGTGAAGAGGTCCTGGCAAGAGGTTGCCAGAGCTCATGTCTAGCAAGAATCGCAGCTTGCTTTTGCTGCCTGGTAGTCAGACGCCCTGACATTGCAGTATCACCAGTAATGTGAGTGATGTTAAGCATCTTAAAGCCAGCCTGTGTCTTAAGGACTAAATCAACTGCTGTTGACACTTTCTGCATTTCAGCATCTGAGGCCTGTCTGAGTAAAGGGTTTTATTCTGTACTTAATTGGTGTGAAGTGATAGAAAATTAATTTGGGATTATCTGCGTAACTGCTGTGGAGTAGCGCCTGGAAGTGTGCTGTATAGGCCACAATGTACTTTATGGAGCTGCTAATGTTGTGCCTCCCGAACGTAGCTGTGGGATGCGTGACCCCGCTTTGTCAAGGACTTTTTCTTTTTCATGCAACTCCTGCATTGTATTTATTTTCAGAAAAAGGAAAGTGATGCTGTAACTCTGGGTGGAGCTGATATTTATACTGCTGGGAAGACATATGGCCTGGTGCCAGCTGCGGGGGAAAGTTACTCTGGTAAGGAGAGGGAACATAGGCCTTCTGTTGTCCAGGCTGCCTGTCTCCTTGGCTGTTTCAAAACGCCTCTCAAGACACAGTCTGTGGTCACTGGACCCACCTGGAAAATCATTTTCAAAAGGAAGCTAACTAGTTCCTTTAATCCCAAAATCCCCACCTTGAACTGAAGTGACTGTGTGGACAGAACAGGCTCCCCCTGTGGAGCTTGTTGGCTGAAGTAATCTGGGAAGAAGGAAGACTGTGTCATATACTCAGTATGGACCCTTACGTGTATTCACCTCCTTTCTATCTTGAGCACAAAACAAGATGTGCTCTTGTCACTTATCACACAATGAGATTCATACTACCTCAAGAATCTGGCACTAGTCAGTAGTGGATGAATACCAAGCAGAAAGACAGTATGTAGGAGTAAGGACACCAGAGCATATGAGACTGTTTGTGGACTGTGATGTACAGCTGTGATGTTAATATAGAAAAGAGATACTTGAGTGGGGACATAAGGGTTTACAAAATACTAAATGGTGAAGAAAAAGTAAAATGGGGGGTATTACTTTCACTCAATACAAGAACAAGTGGCCACAAAATGAAACCAGTATGTAGTAAGTTTAAGACTACCAAAAGGAAGTTCTTTGTTGCCCAGCTTGTAACTGAAGTGTGGAACTCGTGGCCCCAGATATGGTGGAAGCTGACGGTTTAGCCAGATTGAAAGAAAGGATTGGACACATTCTTGGAGCCACTGCACGTGGGAGCTAGGGATACAGCCTCTGAATCAGAACTTCCTAGACCTTCAGTGCTGGAGGCAGCCAGGGAGAGAGGGGCAGTGGAAACAACCCTGGGGAGAGCCGGTTCACTCTCCCTTCCAGCATCTGTGCTCTGCCTCTGTGAGACAGGATATGGGGCAAGACCCAGTACATGGCCGTTCTTATGCTCTTATAATGAATTTTACAAAGATGTTGGTGGGCTGGAAAGGGTTCAGAAATGAGCTGCTGTCTGGGACTCTAGAAATCTGCATGATTTGTAGAGATTCCCCCACCCCCATCTGCAGATTTTATTTGTAAACAACATGCTTTCTAAAGCAGTTTGTCAAGTTGTTTTGGACCCAAACACAGTTTTGTAGAAGTGAGGGGAAAAGGAGGCAGGGAATTAAACCAGATTTTAATAGATATAGTTTAATGACATTTAAAACAAATCTCTCTAGATTGAGAGCAATAAAAACATCTCTGTCAGTGAAAGGCTGCATATGAATGCCACATCACACTGTAATCCAGATGAAAGAGACCGTGTATTGCAATGGGAAGAGGAATGTGACTGCTGGTCAGTCTCCTTCATGCAGAGCGTGTTAGGAAGTCAGCAGCAAATGAGACGATGCATGTGCAGGTTGTCACTGAGACATTCAGGAAGAGGTAACGGTGTCCTTCTGTTTCTGTAAGCTGACGACAGCAGCAGCGTGTATTATGCCGTGGCGCTAGTGAAATCGAATGCTTCCAACGCCTTCACCTTCAGGGACCTGAGCGGGAAGAAGTCCTGTCACACAGGATATGGGAGACTGGCTGGCTGGAGCATTCCCATTGGTGTGCTTATTAAAAGGGGCTTTATTAAGCCCAAGGACTGTAACCTTCCTCAAGGTAAGTGGGGACACGCCACAGACAGAAACATACATTTTGGTCACTGGAAAATAATTCCAAAGAGAAATTCCGTAGCTGGGTGGTCTGCTGGTCCGTATTTCACACTGGCAAAGGTCTAGTACATTTGCAGCTCAATGCCTCGAGTCTAGATCTGCTGTGCCTGGCCAAGCTAATGCAGGTGATGTGAATCTCTGCACATTATTGTCTTTAGAATACGTCTTGTAGGTGGAGAAATCTTTCACCTCAATTTCTGCCAAAACTTTATAGGCTCAGTCCTTCAACCCTTAGCCTCCTGCAAGTTATCCATATACCAGGAGTGTCACGGACTCTGCCTCACTGTGTCCCTCTAGGGATAACTGAGGTCAGTGTAGGAGCATATGTGAGCAAAGGTCGTGGGATCAGGCC
>NW_017728995.1:37285101-37295866 GCF_001723915.1 Gavialis gangeticus
TGGAATTCTGACATACTACAACCTGCCAGACATCTGACTCCCCAGGTAACCTCTGCACTTTTACCTTCACTGATACATTCCCCTCCACCTCTCCCCCCAATCCTGTCCTTCACCCCTTAGCCTCCTGCAAGTTATCCATATACCAGGAGTGTCACGGACTCTGCCTCACTGTGTCCCTCTAGGGATAACTGAGGTCAGTGTAGGAGCATATGTGAGCAAAGGTCGTGGGATCAGGCCTCTGTTACAACCTTGGAAAATCAATCCTGTCTGTCTAATCAGCTTATCTCATTACTTATCTGTATGTTAGGATATTGTAAAGGCTTGGGTCAAATGTTAGTGATTGGCTATCCCTTGTAACCTTTGCTGTACAGGCAGTCCTCGACTTACAGTTTTTCGAGTTGCAAAGTTTCACACTTACAGCATTTATAAATTGACACCATTTCAACTTTCTGATGTCAGTTTTGACTTTACAACGCTTGATCCGACACCACGCCACACAAGCAAACAAGCTCACTGCATCGCCCATCTCCTTGGAGTCTGTCCAGACTTCCTTGAGTACAAAATTCTGGGTTATTTTTGGTGAAAACAGGGTATTGAGCCTTGGTTCAGGAACCAATCCCCCATTTATAACATTGGTTCCTATGGGAAAATCGGTTCCGAGTTACAACGTTTCGACTTAAGATGCGCTTTCAGGTACCAATTGTGTCATACGTCTGAGGACTGCCTGTATAGGAGACTCTAGTTACAGCCTATAAACGAGTATGTTAGTGACTTCCTGATTTAAATATCATTGCAGGAAATGAAATTCAATGCAATGGTGTCTATGTTAAACTACATTTAGAGATGTTATGGTTTAATGGAAAAAGCAAAGGGACTGGGTTCAAGGGGCTCTTTGCCTCTCCTATCACTCCAGAGTGCTGGGCAGTTCTGTTAGTTAACCATGTAAACAGCATTTTGAAGTTGCCTCAGCAGCTATAATCTGTCACTCCTACTAAGCTTGTGTGTGGCTTCTTACTGAGACTTGCACTGGCAAGTAATTTAATAACACTGTAACCTTGCTTTGTTGTGAAAAGCTCATTCTCGCCTCTGTCTTTCCCTTCCTAGCTGTGAGTGACTTTTTCTCCGCTAGCTGTGTGCCTTCAGCTAAGAGGGACAATTATCCATCAAAACTGTGTGAGCTCTGCATTGGAGATGGCAATGGCGACGACAAGTGTGCTGCGACTAGCCAGGAACGTTATTATAGCTACAGTGGAGCCTTCAGGTAATGAATAAATGTCGTCTCTGTTACTGTCCAGAGGAAGGTGAGGAATTATTCTGCAATATCAAATAACTAAATGTATTGGTTGCTGCGGGGGGGGGGGCTTCCAGTGGTTGTAAGGAGCCGTAACATGGCAGTTGTCCTGAAACCTCTGCCAGCAATGATAATGTGCTAAAAGGCTCTGCTTCATGTAACATCCTCCCCCTTGTCTTGCCTCCCCCCTGTATCTACCTGGGTGTGTGCCCATTGCAGCTCGTTGGAAGATGCCTTTGTCCATTCCCATGCTGTTGCGGGGAGAAGGGGTGCGAGGCTCCAGGCTGGTCGAGAAGTTTCCAAACTCTAAACCATCTCCCTGGTCTAAATGCAGTGCTCTAGAAGAGACAAATTTAATGCTCAAACCTGCTGTTTCCCTGACCAGAACAATGCTTTTACTGAAGCAGCCTCCTTCAGTATCAGGGTAATACCAGCAGCGGACCCCAATAGGGCCCTGTACTTACACTTACTGCAGCAGCAGCAGCATCCCTCCCAGTTTCCTCTTGCCTAAGTTTACATATAAACATATGGACTCAGTTTAAATGGACTGAATCCCAATAGACTGACCCATCCTGGCTGCCCCTTTCAAGGCAGCACTAATCCTTTGCTGAACCTCCCTCCTGCAGGCCCCAGGTCGGTCGGACATCCCTAGAGCAGATTTTTCCATCCCTCTCTCTGCTGTGTTCTCCCAACACAAATGAAAACTGCCCACTCATAGAGCAGCATCCTTCCCCAGCCCACAACAGCCACAACAATGTAGATACTTGCGTGTCACCCGGTGCCAGCTGACTGTCCCTGAGCTGGCCAGAGGACCCATACAGCATCCAGCTCTGATAATCCTCCCCATCTACAAGAGCCAAATGGGCTGCCCCCAGTCTTTTTTCCTGTTTCTAGATTTCTCTGGTGGGGCTTGGACAGTCGGTAACCAATTTGTTGCTGCTGCTCGTCCCCAGAAAGGATCAGAGGACCCTAGTCCCACCGTTGCACTAATTCTGGATTTGCCATTTGTCACCCATTCCAGACAAACCTCTTCCGTTCCAGACAGAAAAGCCCGGTGAAGGAAACTCCACGACTTCTGTGGGCAGCTTGTTCTGTTCTCTTACTGTTCTTACAGTTAGGAATTTTTTCCAGAGATTTGAGCCAAATCTGTTCCGCTGCTGTTTAAACCTATTGCCCCTTGTCCTGGCCTCTGTGGCAAGGGAGGAAAACTGTTCTCCTCTGTTTTTGTGGAAGCCTTTCAAATACTAGAAAACTGCTGTCATCTCTTCCCTTCATTTTTTTTTCCTTCATCCTAAGCGTACCCTATTCCTTCAGGCTTTCCTCATGTAGCTTTTTTGCAATACCTTTTTCATTTTTGTTACTCAACTCAGGATCCTCTCCAATTTATCTATATCCCCCTTAAAATGTGGTGCTCAAACTAGACTCTACCCACTGCTAAAAGAGAGTGTTACTACCATTTCCCATGTCTTGCATGCAGTGTTTCTGTTGAATGCCGTTTCAGTCTGATGGCTCAGGCTGGAAGGCCCAGCTGAAAGCGGTATGAGAGAGCAGGAGGAGGAAGGGGGGAGCTCCAGCAGGGGAGGGAGAGGAGCCCCTGCTACAGAGGGCCCAAGCTCGAGTGCAGAGACCGAGTTGGCTCAGGGCAGAGCCAGCACGGAGGGAGCAGGCTCGACAGGAGGAGAGCAGGGCTGCATGAGGAGAGAGGCCTGGGCTGGGGGAAGCTCAGCAGAGAATGGGACGGCGGCCGGGGGGGAGGCAGGCAGTGAGCGGGGCAGGAAGGTGGCTAGAAGACGTCTGGCGTCCCTCAGGTCCTTGCCCAGCAACCCAGGCACCGAGGGAGCAGCCAGGGGCTGAGAGGGGAGACGGGGGAGTTTCATAGTTTCATAGATTAAGGGTCAGAAGGGACCTAGTAGATCTTCTAGCCCGACCCCCCGCCAGGGCAGGAGAACAACAAAAAACCCCAAAAAGAGAAACGGGACTCAAATGAGTCCAGCCAGGTAGGCATCCAGCCTCTTCTTAAAGACCCCCAGGGTAGGGGCCAGCACCACTTCCCTTGGAAGTTGGTTCCAGCTCCTAGCCGCCCTAACTGTGAAGTAGTTTTTGCGGATGTCCAATCTATACCTCCTCTCCATCAACTTGTGCCCATTGCTCCTTGTTATGCCAGCGGGCGCTAGGGGAAACAGCGTCTCCCCCAAACCCTTCTGGTCCCCCCTAGTGAGTCTATAGACGGGCCCGGGCCGAAGGGGGACGGCACAGGCTGCACCTCAGCACAGGGTGCTGGTCACACTCTTGGCCTCTGCCAGGCGACGAAGGGCTGTTCTTTGCTGGCCTCTCCCTGATGGGAACTGGAGACTCTTGTTTGATCCCAAACCAAGTGGGATTGGATTAGATTAACCTGGAATGACAGACCCCAGCACCCTACCCCTCTGCATGCCACCAGTTTTAGGTGGTTGGTCCAGCTCCTTAGCACCAAAATGAAGTTGTAGAAATTATATGTACATGGGTGGGGGTTAATAGGTCCCTTCCGACCCTAAAAATCTATGAATCTATGTGTGCACACATGAACAACGTGGCAGGCTCTGGGGGGCGGGGGGATGTTCTCTGAAAAATGTGATTAAATGAACCAAAAAAATTCCAGTGAAATTTAACTTGCTTAGGCCATTTCAAAGAGTGATTCAAACCATTGTTTGTGTAAATGCACCCTCCACCTCATTTCTGTTCACCTGACAGCGGCCCCTCTCGGTTTCATCCTTCACACCCTTTTGTACGAGAGCCTTCCCTTGTCTAACTCCTGTTGTAGGGCTCTTGTAACTTCCTGGGTTTTTTACTGCCTTTTCTAATATCCGAAGAAAATGAATCCCTGCCTGCACCTCTTTATTTGTGTCTCTATTGTTTTTTATTAGCTTAGGCCCTCACTCCTAGGCAAGTAGTGAAGTCAGGGAGCTACTTGGCAGAGTAAGGTGTGAAGAATTAGGCCCCAATCTCTCAAAGTGTTTATGACAGCATGATACAAATAATGATATGTTGCACTGAATTTTACCTGTCTGGTCTTTTAAAGGTGCCTGGTGGAGGATTCTGGGGATGTGGCCTTTGTCAAGCACTCAACTGTTTTTGAGAACACAGATGGTATTTAGTTTTACAAACACCTTCAATATTCGTCCTTTGTCTTGTTCTTTATTCTAAATAATTCTGTGAATCATGAAAGCTATTTTCTTCTTTCAGGTAAGAGTCATGATCCCTGGGCCCTTCACCTGAAATCCAGTAATTTCCAGTTGCTGTGTCCAAATGGAGCCCGTGCAGAAGTCACTCAGTATGCCCAGTGTCATTTGGGGCAGGTGCCTGCTCAGGCTGTCATGGTCCATCCAGACACCAACATTTTTGCTGTATATGGACTCTTGGACAAAGCTCAGGTACAATAGGGGAGGTTAGATGCTGTTTAGTAACTCAAAAGAGTTTGTTCTCAAACCAGTGCAAGCAGGGGCATTCAAATTTTTGCTCTGGCAACTTTCCCAGAACCTAAGCTCTTGCACCTCATAATTTAAACATACGAAACAAATACATGCAGCTGCAGTGCTGCATCTTCCTGGGAGTTTCTTAGATACACAAACACACAGGGAGCAGGGAGACTGAACGAGTTAGTCTGTAAGGGGCCACTGTGCCCTGGCTGCTGACTGTCCTTAAGCGTTTTGCCCTGAGGGCAAGAGGAGGCAAAGTGGTGTTGGGCAGCGTGAGGAATGGGAGTGCAGGGAGTGGGACAGAGGGGAGTCCAGTGAGAAGGTGGGGTTAGGGGCCTTTGCAGCCTGGATTTGGTTTCTTTACGTGTAGGTGTTATGTCATAACTATGGATTGTTTTTCTTTTTTTTCTTCCTTGCTTTGTTCAGAGTGTGCCCTCGGGGTACACTAGGACTGTGTAGTGAGCAGGGGTGCTCAGGGTAGCTATGTAATCCAGTAGTCCCTAAGATGTTAATATTAGATTTAGCATTTAGAGAAGCATTTGATTCAACATCTGTTACAGGGTGACATTGCATGAATACCATTATTCTCGATTTATACCACAGTTAACTGGAAGCAAAGTATTACAATTGTGTAGCTAGATGGATGGATGAGAGAAGCTACGATGGGATTTCCAGCCACGTAACAGTTGCAGAAAGTGCCCCCGTGTTGCTAACTGCCCCCAGTATTGGGAGCCTTACCACGTAGACTGAGAATTGATTAGGCTTGGAGACTGAAGCACGTTTCGTCCCTAACAGGACACTCTTAACTGCCATTAGGTAGCACTGAGCATCACCAAGTTGATCTGAAACATTTATAAACATATAAAGGGCTATTGGACTGAAGTTAGAACTCCTAGAATTGTTTGTGAGCTTCTGAGCCATGGAGAGAGTTGATTCCAGTTGTCTTACAAATGCTTCTAAAAGCACGGGATTTATAACTCAACCTGGTACTAGTGAAAACTCTGAATTGCTTTCAGGATTTCTTTGGAAATGACAGCAATGGAAATGGATTCAAAATGTTTGATTCCTTGGATTTCTCAGGAACAGACTTGCTCTTTAAGGATGCTACTGTTAAGATTGTGCCAGTAAGAGAGAAAAGGACGTACACAGAATGGCTGGGGAAGGAATATATCGAGGCCTTGGAAGGGATGCAGTCACTCCAGTGTTCTGCAGAAGGTATGGCTGCGTATCAGTAGTGATGATGACTTTCTCTCTTCCTTTTTAATTTGTGCTGTAAGATGCTCACTGATGCTGATGGGGTAGACAGTTCCTCTGTGCTACGATGTAGAGACGGCCGATACTGCTACCGCAGTGCTCTTTAGAGCGCTTCCAAGAAGCGCATCCCTGCCCATCTGGTCCCACTCTGCACAAAGTAAAAAATTAGAGCGTGGACCTGCCTTGAGGACTCCCCTGTCTGCTGCCCTCCAGTGAGCTGCAGAGAGAGACCCAGCTGATGCAGAAGTGGTATGGACACACCTCATATTTCTGTACCTTGGGAAACAGAGCATCCTGACTCTTGCCTAGTGATTCCAGTCTGGTGCCCTACTGGGGATGCTCCCACTCCAGTTGTCTCTATTCCTGCTCATCCTGTCTCCCCTTGCTGTAGTTCCCAATCTCTGCCGCAGGCCAGCAATCATCAGGGAGCATAGGCCATGGGCCAGATAGCGAGCGGAGGTTGGGGCACAGCATTTTGTATTCTGTGGCTGCGAGAGAAATCCAGGGAAGTTCTCTGTCCCCTGGAAGGGAGTTAGAGGATTTAAGTGCTCACTGGGAGTAGAAGAAAGCCAGGGAAGCTGAGAGGGTTTTGCTCTGTTGTTGGGAAAGTAGTCTTAGGAGCAAGGAAGGAAATGAACCAAGTGCATGAATTTATATTTGAATATTCAACATCTGTTTGCAGATCAGGATGTCACAGTTGCCGTTGAAGGGAGACGTATCACTATCATCCTTTCCTCTGTGATGTTCAGTTTGGTGTAGTCTCCATCAAGATCTGACTAGAATAATTTGGCTCTAGAATAATCTTCTGGCTTTAGGGCTACAAACCGGCATTGCATTTTATCCTAGGACAAAGTGTAGTTGTACAGCAATCCATGTCTGTTGCCCCAGGATAAATCCTAAAAATGTTTGTTGGGTAAGAGTTAGTAACAGTTTATCCTGGGATATTGCAAAGGATGTCTGTACAGTTATCCTATGATTGTGTCATCGAATCGGTGGGAGAAAAGCAGCAGTGCATTAAGTGTCTCACTAAACCCTGACTAGAAGGATGATGTGTGCACACGCCAATCCTGGGATATTTTTGTTCTGGGACAAACACAGGCATAAGTTATCCAGGGACAAATGCAGTGTCTGTTCCTAGCCTAGAATGCTCTGGCATGGCATGGCTTGGCAGTGCCTCTGCAGGCTAAATGCTACATCCAGAGCTGAGGACATTCACTAGCCTGATTTCTGTTTCCCAGTCACCCGGTTGATTTGCATTTTTATTTGTAGCTCCTATACCTGTGAACAGTGTTGTGCTGCTGGCGGCCAGTGCCCTTCTACTCAGCGTCTGCTCCTCATGATCTCAAAGCTGTTCCTTGGATCAACAGACACTCAACAAAATAAAACAAACTAATGGTAAAAAAAACAATTTAAACAACTTAATTGAGCCTTGCTTAAAAAATGAGAGAAGCATGTGGGGAGCAACTATGTTTTTCATCCTCTTCCTGCTGATCTGATACATCCATAAAGAAAGTAGAAAATCCTGGAGGGGGTTGGGGAAGAAAGTTGCAGTTTGGTTTCTCCCCACATGTGCTTCTGTGCCTTTTTACACTTTCCTTTTGTTGATTTTTCCCCAGCCTGGTAGTAGTGCCACAGGCAAAGGGAGCATACATACAATCCTGCTGTTGTGTGCTCCTAAAACAGGTCCTGAGGCTTCTCTGATGCCCCCAGTTGTGAATAACTTCTGTCAAAGGCACACTCAGGCCTTAATCCAAACCTTTACAAATTGTACAGGGACCTTTCTCTGCTGGAAAGAGGTTAGAGGTCTATCCCAGAGACCTGATGGTGTTTTTCTATTCGTTCAGAACAAGGCCTTGAACGGGCCATAACTCCTGCCTACGGATAAATCCTGTGCAGTTTCTTGAAGACCTAAATTGCAGGTTAGATCTTTGCAGAATAGGAGAAAGCTGCCTTCCTACCTTCACTTTCTTTCTCTGGGAAGATTTTCCTTCTCTCTGCTCCACATTTACCTGTGGAAGCAGTTCCTTTGCCAAATGTGTGGCAGCATACTGAGACGTCACCGCAGTCTTGCCAGCACTAGCCGCACTGACTTCCTAGGACCAGTGTGTCCCCAGCCTTATTCGTTGCTGGCTGGACGATACCATGGTTCCAGACTACTGCTGTCTTTTTGTTGTCATCTTTACAGCTTCAAGTAGTTTTCTAGGGCTGTGCTGTGTCAGTCACTAGATGGAGATGGTAACATTGTTAACAATAAAGGGGAAATGTGACAAGGGTGAAGTGCTTGTACTGAATGAAAATGATAAAATATATAAGGCGGATGTTGTATGTCTACTAGGGATACACATGTCTAAGCAAGAAACCAAAACGGTTTGTGCCCTGAGTCTTAAAAGAGGTGACTGACGGTATTTTCCCCTAAATCTTGGAATACTAGAGAAATTCCAGAAAAATGGAAGAGTGCTAATGTTGACAGTATTTGAAAAGAACAAGCCAGGTGATTCAAGTAACTATAGGCCTCAGTCCTAGACTGATAATGGAAGAGTTGATTCAATTAATAAAGGATTCAATTAATAAAGAATTAAGGGACAGGAATACAGCAAAACTAAGTGGGTTGTGACCTCCCCAGATATGAAAGATCGAGGTTCTGTTGTCTAAGTAACACCAGTCACTGGAAAATTGAGCTTGTCAAAGAAGACTAATTTCATTACTTCAGATTACAAATTGGGTTGATAAAGATAAATGTAACAGACTTTTTCATGGCATTTGGCTTAGTACTGCACAAGATTTTGATTTAAAAATAGTATGATACAAAATAAAAAAGCATGCATTAAATAAGTTGAGGATTAGTTTACTGGCAGGTCTCGAGGTAGCTGTCAGTGAGATGTAATCACTGAATGCATGGGATTTCTAACAGGGATCAGGATTAGGATTTAAACTATTCAGCATTTTCATTAGTGATCTGGAAGCGTGTGTAAAATCACTGCTGCTTAAAATGTGTGGACTGGCAGAATGGGAAATATGATGAAGAGGGAGCATTCCTTCTGAGCCATCTGTTTTGTTTGCAAGGGGGGCCTGTTCAAATAAAATGTGCTTAAATACAAACAATTACAAAATGGTACAGCCAGGGTTGAATGGAGGCCACACCTGCAGAATAGGAGGCTGGATCATCTAAAGAGTGACTGGTGTCAAGTAGCTCAACATGAGCTCTCAGTGCAAGGTTCTGGCAAAATGGATTGTGCGATGATTGAGTGCTTCAACAGGGGCGTAATGAGTTGTACGAGGGAGATAGTTTCACCTCTGTATGTGGTATTGGCCATACTGATACTGGAACACTGTCCTGTTCTGCTGCTCACATTTCTTAAAAGAGGTTAAAAATAAAAGGGAAGGGCAGAAACTACAGCAGTGGTTCAAAGTGCTTTACAGTGAAAGACTTAAAGGCCGTGTCCAGATGACCGCAGACATTTGGTTCCCTGGGGATAAGAAGCAGAAGCGCACCTTGCTTGTCCCTGGGGAACGCCCATACCACCACGTGCCTTTTGGCGCACGTCAGATTACCCTGGGTGGGGTGCAGAAGCATAGGGCCAGCACAGCCTTACCTGGGGGCCAGGGAAGCTGGGAGTGTGGGGGGCCAGCACAGCCTTACCTGGGGGCCAGGGAAGCTGCACCACGGCGCTTCTGCAGCTGGGAGTGTGGCCGGCAGCCGGACTGTGGCTCTGGCTGGCCAGGCTTCAGTTTGAGGCAGTGTGCCCTGCAGCTGTGTGCGCCACCCCACTGTGCAGATTTTGTTGACCCCCGAATCTCCCAGAGTCCAACTCCCCCCCAGTGCTGCAAGGTAGCAGCACAGGAAATGCCACATACCGCACAGCCATGCGTGTCTAGCCATGGTAAGAGTTCAGCCTATTTAACTTATCCAAACGAGGCATACCTTTTCTTTCTGACAGTGGACAAGTACCTTTGCAGGAAGAGAACTTCTGGTCCTAAGGGGCCCTTTGTTTATTCTGATGGTTCATCACCTTTATTGTTTCTGCTTCATTTCTGATTTTTGCCTTTGGATTCCAGACACTGGTTGTTGTTATGCCTTTCTCTGTAAAACTAAAGAGCTCTTCAGTACTTGGTATTTTCTCCAGGTGAAGGTGTTTCTACGCCGTAATCAAGTAAGTTCTCAGTTGTTATTCTTGATTGGCTAAATGGATTGAGCTGGAAGCTGAAAGAAGTTGGATAAAAATAATGGAGATAAGCTGCTGAACAAACTGCCTGCAGAAGTGGTGGGTGGGTTCTGCTCTCTAGATGCCTCTCTCTCTCTCTTTAGTTGAACACAATTACTAGGCTCAATACTGAGAGAGCCGAGTGAAATGTAATGACTTCTGATGTACAAGAACTCAGATGACATAAGGGCTCTTCTGGCCTTGAACTCAATGAGACTCAGATGCACAGAAAGATCACAGTTCCACCCCATGCTCTTTACGTGAAATTCATGGCATGCTCCTTGGATGCAGGGGTGGCAGTGGATATAGTTTTCCTAGACTTCAGGAAGGCTTTTGATACTGTCTCTTATCCTGTTCTCATTAGGAAGCTGGGGGACTGTGGCGTAGACACCCATACAGTCCAATGGGTCGCCAACTGGTTAGAGAGTCGCACCCAGAGGGTGGTAGTGGATGGGTCCTTCTCGACCTGGAAGGACGTGGGAAGTGGGGTCCCACAGGGCTCGGTCCTTGGGCCTGCACTGTTCAACATCTTCATCAGTGATTTGGATGAGGGGGTGCAAAGC
>NW_017728995.1:37296534-37299085 GCF_001723915.1 Gavialis gangeticus
GGGGCCTGTCTGCCCTGCCCCTGGCCCTGCCCCTGCCCCTGCCTCGCAGGTTGGCTCCAGGCCCCGCTCGGGCTGAAGCGAGACCCACTGGCAACACACAGGGGGTGGACGCAGGTGCATGGGCACCTCCTGAGCGTGGCGGTGCACCCCCTGCGAAAAGGCACCGGCAGCAGCGCCTGCGGGCAATCGCCACTCCCTGCGGCGCCACTGCCAACTCCGCTGGTGGCGTCAGTAGGCAGTGCCGATCGCCAGTCGGCACTTGCCACCCACCCCCTGCCGCCTGCGGGAGCTCACCGCTTGTCACCACCAGGCTCCTGCCACCGACCATGCTGCCACTGCCTGCGGCAGTTCACCGTGCCCCCCCCCCCGCCTCCAGGGGTATGCGGCGTTCACGGCTAGCACCATGCCAGGCTTGCCTGCCACACTGGCCTAGTCTAAGGACCAATTCATCAGTGCCCATAAGCATGTGATTGTGACGCTGTGTTGGGATGGGACGGGTGGACCCTGCTGTCCCACAGCGAGGACAGATTTTCAGCAGTTTGCAGCTGGCCTCTGTAATTGATCTAGTCCAGCTGGTAAACCGAAGACCTGTTACTTGAAGGCAGTCCAGCCATCACTGTACACATCGGGGGGGGCAAAATACAGCCCACAGGCCATATGTGGCCTGCCAACTGGCTGGATACGGCCCACAGCTGCCCCTGGGGTGCTCCACGTGGAGTGGACCCCACCCACTTCGGCCAGCCCCGGTCCCAGCCAGCACACAGCTTCTGACAGGGCTGTTTCCAGGGCAGCTACAGCCGGCTGGATGCTTCTCTGCTCCCCTCACCTCCAGCCGGCCCTGCTGGGCTGACGCTTCCACCCACCCCAAGCAACACACCCCGGGGGGGCGGGAGCAGCCTGGTGATGAGGGGAGCACAGCAGCATGCACCAAAATTTATCACCTCCCTACATAACCTCCATGGCTGTCAACAGATGTGAAAAAAGAAGTCCTTTACCAGAAGAGGCAGCTCACTAGTTCAGCACAGCTCCTCCGCGTCTGCATAGATCCGGTGCTTCAGCAGGGCTTTTCAGGACTTTTATCAAGAAGCCCCACTAAAGCACCTGATCCACAGACATTGGGTGAGCCAGGTCCAACTAATGAGGTGTCTCTTCTGGGAATGCGCTGCGCTCAGTGCAGGGGTGCACCAAATCTAAAGTAACTTTTTTTTTTTTGGAGGCGGGGGGTTAGGTCTGTAAGCAGCTCATAAGTAATGCCATCGGTTAATTATCTGCACTTAGCCAACTGCATCTTATTTCGAGCTTGAATTTATCCAAGTTAAACTTCCAGCTCTTGGATCTTGCTGTGTTACAGACGAGCGTTCTAGTGGGCTGGGTCAGCACCCCCTTGCCCCCCACGCAGCAACTCATCAAAACTCTCTCCTATGGGGCTTTGGGTGGGTGGAGGGCAGTGTTCGGGCATGGGACTGCTGGAGGCAAGGGGAGTGCAGCAGCACGTGGCCGGCTGCAGCCACACTGGAACCTGCACTCTGGCCAGGGCCCATGCTAGCGGGGCTGTTCTGCTCCCTTTGTCTCCCCTGCCCCAGCAGCAGTGCTCTGGCCAGGCGGGCGGGAAGCTTCAGCCGGGCAGCTTCTGCCCAGTGCATGGAGCTCTGGCTCCAGTTCCCAGCTGCCTTCCACCTGCTCTGTCTGCCCATGGGTGGCTGCTCATTGGACCTGGTGGGCACAGCGGGTGAAAGGCAGGGGCAGGGCCAGCCGCAGCTGGAGACAAAGGGAGCAGAACAGTCTCGCCAGCCGGGGCCCTGGCCAGAGTGCAGCTTCCAGTGAGGCTGTTCCCAGTGCGGCTGCAGCCAGCCACATGCTGCTGCGCTCCCCTTGCCTCCAGCGGTTGCCTGTCCTACTCCTGAACACTGCCTTCCAAAATGGCAGTGTTAAATTTGGTGCACCCTGCATCAAGCACAGCGTATTCCCAGAAGAGGCACGCATTAGTTGGACCTGGCTTGCCCAATGTCTGTGTGGATCAGGCGCTGTAGTGGGGCTTTTTGATAAAAGCACTGAAAAGCTCTGCTGAAGCACCAGATCTATACAGACGCTGTGGAGCTGCCTCTTCCGGTAAAGTGCTTTTTTTTCACATCTGTCGACAGCCATGGAGGTTATATAGGGAAGTGATAAATTCTTCATCCTTTGAAATCTTTAAATCAAGACTGGCTGACTTATTAAAAATATTGGACTTGGTGGAATTATAGATTGCAATTTTATGAGTTGTGCTCAGTGAGATTTCGAACTAGGTGATAGTGATATTTCCTTCTGGTCTCCAAATCCCTGAATTCTTCAGCTGCTCTTTATACAGAACTCCTACTGAAGGCTTTGGGCATTAGGGTAACTGTGGAATACAGGTTTCCCTTGCCAGCCGCTGTTCTGACTATCCCTGGTCAATGTTCTGTATACCGTTTTGTCTACCACGGTATGCAGTTTTGAGTAATCACGGTTTTCTGTGGCAGCAGCGAGACGCAGGGAGCAGAAGCTGAGCCCAGCTGCAGCCCACCATGCAAAG
>NW_017728995.1:37299310-37305080 GCF_001723915.1 Gavialis gangeticus
GGGGGGCACAGGGGCCCCCATCTTTGCACAGGGTAAGAGTGGGCTGCAGCTGTGCTCAGCTTGTTCCCTGCATCTGCACCTCGCTGCCCTACCTGTGGTGGCAAGGAGCAGCAGGTCCACTCACCCCTGTGCCCTGCTTCCCTCCCCAGCAACCTGCAGGGAGCAGAGAAGCCAAGTAGGGATCTGCTCGTCCACCTCTTTGCCCTGTGCTGCCCCGGTGATGCACCTCCTGCAGCAGCCCTCCCCCTCCCCTGGACGAGCCACCCACGGCCCTGTCCTGCTCCGCACTGGGGCCCCAAGCACGACCTGGCTGGGCAACAGCCCCAGCCCTGCCCAGCTCCCTTCCTACAGGGGCCCCTCTCCCCCCACTTACCCGCTCGTCCAGAGATGCAGGCGGGTGGCTCTCATTGCCACTGGGCTCAGATGGTCCCACAACCTGGCCCAGCCAGGGCTGCATGCAAGTCCTTAACCACACTTTTCCCATAAGCCTTTGGTCTTACCAACCACGGGAACTTCCAGGAAGCTAACCCCCGCAGTTGGCAAGGAAAACCTGTAACCATAGAATTGGGCCCTAATTTTATTACCTAGTAGTTGTGCTGGACTAATAACAAAGCCATGCCTAATTTACATTTAGTGCAGAACATGTGAATTGTTTAGACTTTTTTCAAGAATGAAGTTTCCACAGTGAATGTTCTTAAAAGAATGCAACCTAGCTTTCATGTCCCACGTGAACTCTAATACCCTGAGCCATCTATAACATAGTTTCTGAAGGTAATACGCAGTAGCTTGTAACACAAACTTGTGCCTCTACTGTATGGAACGATCACCACTCAGCTACATCCTTGGTTCTGTCTTGCTGATACCAAGCAGAGAGTCTCCTGTAGGTTGGCTGGTGGTAGACTTACGTTTGGGAATACAAGGGTCTGATTTCTATTCCTTTTGGCATTATAAAGTTCTGAACGGCCACAGTGAATAACAGAGTAATCAATCTGCCCTCTGAGGTGGTTACAGTTGTGTTATAAGAAGCAGTATCCTCCAGATCGGGTGTATGTTTAATGAATGAGTGATCATCTACCAAAATGTATTACCTACTTTTCTTCTCTCTACCTCTCTCCCTCCTTAGGAGACATTTTAGACCTACAGGTCTATTATCCTTGGGAATTCCTTTCCAGCTCTCCTTGCAGAACAGTTGTATTCCCTCTAATAACATCTGGAGTTACCTACTGGGTGATCAAGTTTTTGCAGCAGCTGGGCATCTGGCCAAACTGCATCAACAGCTACACCCTTCTTGTAGCACCTCGCCTTCTCCTCACCACCTTCTCTTTCATACTTGACTATACTGTGTATCGGCTAGCTCCATTCTGGGGAGCAGATCGGTGGAACGCACTCATTCTTCTTGCCGGGTCCTATATCACACTTGTGTTTTTCACACGGACATTTACCAACACACTTGAAGGACTTCTCTTTGCCTTGCTTATGTTACTAGCGTCTGCAAGAGAGTCTGACACCAGTCTGGCAAAACATACTCGTAGCAGTCTCATAGGGATTATAACAGCGGCTGGGTTTTTCAACAGGCCAACTTTTTTGGCATTTGCTTTAATGCCACTGCTTTACTGGACAGGCTTAAATATCACTCCTCGGCACAGCATTAGAGCCATTGCAAAGCACTTCTTGAAGCTTGTTCCTAGCGCAACTCTCACTGCCTTTATTTTCGTAGCAGCTGACACGCTATATTTTACCTCCTTTCAATCAGAGGCTAGCTCAAACAGTACTGAAAAGGTCAAACCCTTCAGCATTACAGCTATAGTAAACCAGAATATAATTGTAACCCCTTTTAATTTTCTTAGTTATAACCTTAATCCCCATAACCTTGCACAGCATGGGAGCCATCCACGAGTCACTCATTTTGCAGTCAATGGGCTAATACTCTTTGGGATCCTACACATTCTGGCCATCAGTATTGGTTTGAAAATGCTAAGGAGGTGCGTCCATCCATTATCATGGATCAAACTGCATGGTCATCAGTCATCCACAGTGTTGGTGCATCCTGAGAGCAAGCTAGCACTACTCTCATTCTATTTTGTTCCTTTGGTATTTCTTTCCCTGTTCAGTCACCAAGAACCTCGATTTCTTATTCCTCTGATCTTACCACTAGTCCTATTAATTACATCACACAACAGAACCATAAAATGGAAACCCATTATCATCATTTTCAATGTTCTTGGTGCCTTTGTGTTTGGGTGTTTACACCAAGGAGGGTTGATCCCATGCCTGGCTCATTTAGAACAGCTCATACATTCTCCAGAGTCTTTGAGCCATGGAGCACATTATACTCTCCTCTTTGCTCACACTTACATGCCTCCCAGGTTTCTGTTGAATATCAGTAAGAAAGATCCACAAATAGAAGTGATTGATATGGCTGGGACTGAGCTACAAACCTTCTGCCAAACACTAGAACACCTAGCAAACACCTGTGGTGGAACACAAACTGAGAGAAAACCAGCTTGCAAACTGTTTGTTATTACTCCTGGAACAATCGGCACAAACGTAAAAGAATGTGGTGTTTTGTTCAAGAATGAGACCTTAATATTTCCACACTTGACAATGGAAGATCCACCACAACTGTCATTTCTGTTCAGTGACAAATGGAAAAGTCAGTTAGGACTATCCATCCTTCAGCTGGACAGAAATCAACAGAGCATTTAGGGATTTTATTTATCTTTTTAGTTATTTAATGTTGTGCTGAAGAAAGTTGCAGGATCAGTGAGTCTGGAGACTGAAGTCCCCTTTTTATTCACAGACCCATACATCCCAGGCAGTGGTAATGCAAGCTTCACCCATGTTGTTTCTCCCATTACCTTCACCACCATGCATCAGACCTCTTCTGGATGGACTCTGTTTAGGTGTGCAATAGTTGTTCATTCTTCATAAACTGAGGACAGTTTTAAAACCAGGCTAATTTTCCTGTGGACAGAGAACTAGATCAGCTGATAAACATGCTGAAGATGTCTATAACAAAACACCTACCATGTCGTTCAAGGCTGTCAGGTATATGGTTGATTTGTTGAGTTTTGTTCTCTTTTTGAGTTCTACCGTGTCACATGCATTAATGAACTTAGCATCCAGAAGCTCATCAGAGTCGTTAGGGCAGATTACAATCATAATGCAGTATTTTTTCATATGTGAGCACCATCATCATAGCACTGTGTATAGTAACAATAATATGTCCTCTCAGAGAACAGGACTGTGCAAAAGGGATTGGAATGAATATAGTTTGTTCCATCTAAAACACCAGTGTTACAAAGAAAAGGAATTTAAGTTAGTTTATGGTACCAAGTTTTGACAGGAAATTTGGCAGACTGCATAGTCACAAGGAGATGCCCTTACTTGGCAGTTTGTTCCCTGTGAAAAAAGCTTTTTATATTGTAGGAGTTTATTTTTTCCCCTCTAATGATGGACATGCATATAGGCTGTATTTCATTTTCTAGTGCAGCTTTCATGTTTTCTATTACAGAACAAGCTCTGAAAGTATCATTATAGTGCACCAAATGTATTTTTAGGTCAGTTCCCTTGCCTATGCTGCTAATTATTTCTGTAAATAATTTTGTTCACTGCATTCTGTGCCAAATTTGTAAAGTGGTTATTATGCCCTCTTTAATGTTTATATCTTAATGTACTGAAGACCCTTACAGAAAATGCATAGAAGTATTTATCATGCTAGTACTTACACAATCCGTAGTACCATAGCATCCTAGTATACCTTGTAACTGTTTTATGATACAGAAGGCAGTTCTCTCCATGGCGTGCTATGATCACAGGACTTTTTACAGGCAGCCTGTGGCAAAACCAGGAAAAGAATTTGGATCTCTTCCATGGCTGCTTATCCCCTTAAACACAGGGGGTGTTTGAGGCATGCAGAACAACATTGTGAGTATCAGGTATAATCTTGTTATCCTGAAGAGTGCAGTATTATTTCCCAGTATACTACAGGAATTACCACGCTGAGCATTGAGGAATTACCATTGGAGCACTGAGGTCCAGGGAAAAGTTGCAGAGTATTTTAAGATATTTTGCTATGGATCCACACTGTGAGTTTGAGTCTTACTCTGGACTTGTACCGAAGGCCACTTCCAGTTGACCCACCAATTAATCATTGCCTCGTCCTTTGCAAATCACGGAATCTGCTCAGTAAAGCAAAGTCACGGACCTCAGCATCGGACACCACTAGGCCCATGCTAAACTGCAGCAAGCACTAGGCTGGCTGGGACTGTTTACATACTTATTTCCAATAAGGTTTTCAAAGTGGGCATATTCTCATGGCTTATTTATTTAGAGAACCACTTTGTACAGCTGTACAAGAAACTGTTTATCAGGTGTCAAATAACGTGTCCATAATGCTTTAATCATGAGATGACTCACCAGTGCTTGAAGCCGAAAAGCCAAATTGTTATTGTTCTCAAGTCAAATGAAAGGTTGTGTAACCCTCAATAAAAAGAAGTGACGTGGTGTTTGTGGACTTACTTGCATTCGGGTGATGGTTAGGAACCCCACCAAGGGATCAGGACCCCTTGTATGTGTCATCTGTGAGCAGATGGGATGCAACAAAATAGGCAAACAGAGTGCAAGTTGGTTGGAAGATCACTTGCCTCACCGATATGAGCGGAGTGCTTTGTATGCATGATGAAAAAGTAAGTTTTAAAGAGAGACTTGAAAGGGTGGAGTTAGACTGGATGGAAGCACAGGACTGCTTGTGGAAGTAGGTAAGCAGGTGGTCACAGATGCCAGCAGGCCCAGTGAAAGGGTGGCTTAAAAACAGAAAGATCTAACATGCAGGATGGGGCTGAAGAGCAACAGGATTGGGACCTTGCATGAACTTGAAGCTGCCTCCACTGACGTGCGCAAGGAGGTGACAGCCAAACAGCGCTTCTTGTAGTGAACACAAGTATTAAGATGTTAAAGTAAACCTGGGTTCTTCATAGAATTGAGTTGCTTGGCTCCCTACAATAATACAAGCTTGCAAAATAGCCAGGGCTAACTGTGATGACAGCCAGCAGCTGCATGGGACCACTTCCATGCTCCAGTTGCTGGCTATGGCACTTACTTCAAGGGCCGCAGCTGCTCAGCTGTTTTGAACCCCACTGCGTTCCTCCCTACTGTGCAAGCAGGGCCCTTTGAATCAAAGCAGCAAACAGCTGGGCATCCTTCACCCCGCCATCTACTGTGACTTTTGTAATTTCTCATTTTGGGACAAAGCAGTTCTGAATCTTATTGGCTGAGTTGAGCTCAATCACTGAAGGCTGTGTGGTGCAACCACCAGCAAGTACCCTACCTCCCAGATTGGTCAGCCTGGGGCTTCAGCTGTTCCCAAATCCAGGACAAGTAGCCTACATGCAGGCCCCAAACCCAGCGGCCTTGGAGATGCCCCTGAATCTCGCTTACCCTAGCCAAAAGGCCAAGGGAGAGCAATCCCCATCCCTGTAAATGGTGCAGCAGAGATCCTTGTGCTTGGAGATGACTGTAGACTCTTCCAGCTCTGCTGGGAATTGAGACACCCAGCTATGAATGAGTGGGGTCCCACCACGGTGGGAGAGCGCACTGGCAATGCACAGATCCATAGACCGTGGAGTGGGAAGGGACCACAGAAGATCATCATGTTCGACCCCCTGGCAGGAAAGAGGACCCAGGTCAGATGACTGGCGAGCACTGATGCCAACCACTAGTTCAGTGTGTGGCAGCAATGGCTTTATTGGGCCTGGGATGCAGGCACCTT
>NW_017728995.1:37305091-37308487 GCF_001723915.1 Gavialis gangeticus
GGCACAGGCAGTCCCAGGTGGGCTGCGAGCAGCTCCAGTGCAGGATGTCGGACATGAGGCAGGCAAGAAGCCATTCCCCGCCCCCCCCCACTCAGCACCAGCTTGTAACCTGCCCCCACTGCCAGCCTAGGCCCTGCACCAGCTCTGGGCTTGCCTGTCAGGGCTGCGCATGGTGGAAGCAGCTGCAGCCCCCTGGCTTGCCGTGATGGGCAGTGTTTGCTGCTCCTATATATATATATATATATTAGTGCTGTTTCATTTAAATCATGGAAAAATGTGGATTTAGGGTTACTTTTTTAACTGAAAATTGTATTTTTTTTTAAATCAGAGAAAACCAGGATCCCTGGACTGATAAAGAATGGTCTTTCATAAATGCACAGCCTTGTCACCTTAGCCAAGGGACTGAGCTGTGGGAGTGGGTAAAGGAAAAGGTTTGAGTTCAAAACTGCCATTGTCACCTACTTGCTGGGTTGAGGGCTGTCTCGTTTGTGTGTGTTTTGTTTCTTGTCTTTGGGGATAGGGTATGGCTGTGATCCTTCAGGCCATACCACCTAAGGGAAGCTGAGCTGTGTTGGTGCTCTGTAGTTCAGGGGCTGGGTACTGGAGCAGGGAGGGGAATTGGTGTGAGTTCAAAGCTGCACTCGTTTCCTTCTTGCAGGGCAGTTTCCTCTTAGCAGCCTGTGGCTTTTTGTTGTTGTTGTTTTTGGGCTTTCCACTATCCCTCCGGCCATACCACATAAGGATTATGAGAGGAATACACAATGTAGGTACTTGGCAATCGAGGTGCTGGGCCTTTGAAGGGGAATGAGCATGAGTAAAATTCTGCTCTTTTGTGGCCTTGGCACTGAGGTGACTGAGCCCCTTTTTCCCCTCAACCCAAGCCTAATTTACATGGGTGACTGAGGCAACCTGACCAGTGGTGCAAGGTCTGGGGTGCTCTCCCTCCCAAATTACAATATGGGAGCTCAGGATGGAGAGCCAAGCCTTCATTTCTGGACTTTACTTCAATCCAAAAGGTTGGCGTGCCAGTGTATGCATGGCTGATCTGGTCAAAATTTGCTTGGGGCACAAAGCAGTGCCTGAAGTTTAGTTGATTTCTCTGCAAGGCTTCTAGCCCAACAAGGGCTGGAGTGGGAGGCTGCTTGTAAATCCCAGAGCCAGAGCCTAGCAGTCAGTTTACTGAGTTCCCCAGCCCATGGTCCTGTGTTTAAGAGCTTGCTTAGTTGTGCCTCAGAAGTTTTCTTTTTTTAATTTTAGGGCAGCAAGGAACCCCTTGGGCTGTACCAGATAAGAATTCTGAGAGACAGCTGTGCATCCTTGGTGTCTGATAATAACTCTGGAGATAGGCTTTAGGACTTGATGTGGTTGACTGTATGGCTGTGTCCAGATGAGCGTGCACATGAGATTTGCAGCATCTCAAAGCTGTCCACAGCGGTGTACCTGTTTGCTGCACTGTTAATTTGCAGCATGGCACCTATATTTGACACCAGGAGATCCCACTGTCAAAACAGAGGTGTGGCAGCAGTGTGTGCCACCAGAAATGGAGCCTGGCTGGCCAGAGCCACACTCTGGCTCCTGGCCAGGCTCCAGCTGACCAGATCAGTGCTACTGCTGCCCCTGGAGGCCCCCAGGACCTTGGGTAAGGCTGCTGGGGCCAGCACAGGTGCTGGGGCCATCCTCCCGTACCCCACCTGGGTCAATTTGCAGTATGTCAAAGTGTGTGTGCAGGGGCGTGCCCTGGAACAAAAAGCAGTGCCACAAATATGTGCTGCTGCTTTTTGTGCCATGGGAAATATGCGGCCCTGCACATGTGTGCTCATCTGGACAAGCCCTTTGAGTTCAAGGCTGACCATCTCCCTCCATTTTATAGGGCAGGAGGTGCTTTTGGCTGAGCAGGTGCAGGTTATAAAAATTAAAAGTGCATGTGTGTCTTGTGTATCAGTATCCCTGCACATCCCTGCACTGAAAAAATGGTGGCGTGGCACTTTGAAAAAACGCTTTTTAAATGTATTTTATTTCAAAGCACCCTGTGGTCATTTTTTTCAGCAAAGGGACGCGCAGGGACACCAATACACGTGATGCAGAAGGGTGGCAGAGCACATCAGTTTTTGTGCTCCAGCAGACTTGATTAACTCAGTGGGGTCACCTGACCTCAGTTGTCTTTCCTGCCTGGTGCAGGGGGCTGGACCTGATGATGTTGTGAGGTCCCTTCCAGCCCCTTACAATCTATGAATCCTAATCTAATTCTGAACAAATCCCAATCTAAACCTTAACCCTAATACTGACCTTGAACCAATCCCAATCGAAACTTTAGCCCTAATCTTAACCCTGAAACAGTTCCTGTTCAAAACCTGACCTTAATCCTAGCCCTTAATTAATCTTAATGCAAACCCTAAACCCAATCCTAATCCAGAGCCAACCCTAACCAAAGATCCAACCCTAATCTTAACTCTGAACCAGTTACAATCCTAATCATAATCCTAACCCCAAAACAATCCCACTGATAATGGAGACCTGGTGGGACTTCAGGGAGACCTGGTGGGACTCCACCTATGACTGGACCACGGGTATAGATGGCTATACCTTGTACAGGATTGAGTAGATAAAAAGGGTGGGGGTGCAGCTCTCTATGTTAAGGAAAGCTACGCGTCTCCGCAAGCTGATGTTGGCAACCAGGGTGGATGACTGGAGACCCTCTGGGTTAAAATCCATGGGGAACACGGCACAGGGGACACAATGGTGGGAGTCTACTACAGACCTCCCACCCAAAGTCAAGGGCTTGACCAAGAGTTAGCCTAGGAACTGGCTGAGGCCGCATGCTCCAGGACCATGGTTGTTATGGGTGACTTCAATTACCCAGACATCTCGTGGGAGGATCACTCAGCAAAATCTGAGCGGTCGCAAAACTTCCTATCATGCATGGATGACCTCTACCTGACTCAAGAAGTCTAAGGGCCAACGAGAGGTAAAGCAGTGCTCGACCTGGTACTGGCTACTGGTGATGACCTAATCGGCGACCTAGTGGTCGATGGGAAGCTGGGTGACAGCGACCACGAGCTGATCATCTTCACCATCAGCCATAAAGCTGGCAAGTCAGTCAGCAACATGGAAGTCCTTGACTTCAGGGAAGCCGACTTTGACAAACTCAGAAGGCTTGTCAGTGAGGCCCTAGGGGACCACAACCCCAGGGATGGGGGAGTTCAGGATAAGTGGTTGCTCCTCAAGGGAGCAAGCTAATTCTATTCCATCTCAGAGGAAAGGCAGCAAGAGGGCACAGCATCCCCCCTGGCTCTCCAGGGACCTAGCAGACCTCCTGAGGCTAAAAAGAAAGGCCTACAAAGGATGGAGAATGGGATTCACCTCCAAAAAGGAATATTCTGCACTGGTCCAGTCCTG
>NW_017728995.1:37313487-37314182 GCF_001723915.1 Gavialis gangeticus
GTTGTGAGGTCCCTTCCAGCCCCTTACAATCTATGAATCCTAATCTAATTCTGAACAAATCCCAATCTAAACCTTAACCCTAATACTGACCTTGAACCAATCCCAATCGAAACTTTAGCCCTAATCTTAACCCTGAAACAGTTCCTGTTCAAAACCTGACCTTAATCCTAGCCCTTAATTAATCTTAATGCAAACCCTAAACCCAATCCTAATCCAGAGCCAACCCTAACCAAAGATCCAACCCTAATCTTAACTCTGAACCAGTTACAATCCTAATCATAATCCTAACCCCAAAACAATCCCACTGATAATGGAGACCTGGTGGGACTTCAGGGAGACCTGGTGGGACTCCACCTATGACTGGACCACGGGTATAGATGGCTATACCTTGTACAGGATTGAGTAGATAAAAAGGGTGGGGGTGCAGCTCTCTATGTTAAGGAAAGCTACGCGTCTCCGCAAGCTGATGTTGGCAACCAGGGTGGATGACTGGAGACCCTCTGGGTTAAAATCCATGGGGAACACGGCACAGGGGACACAATGGTGGGAGTCTACTACAGACCTCCCACCCAAAGTCAAGGGCTTGACCAAGAGTTAGCCTAGGAACTGGCTGAGGCCGCATGCTCCAGGACCATGGTTGTTATGGGTGACTTCAATTACCCAGACATCTCGTGGGAGGATCACTCAGCAAAATC
>NW_017728995.1:37319182-37339777 GCF_001723915.1 Gavialis gangeticus
TAAACTACTACAAGACGGTTTCAGGCTGGACATAAGGAAGAATTTCTCTACTGTCCAAGCCCCCAAGGTCTGGAACAGCCTGCCATCGGAGGTGGTTCAAACACCTAAACTGAACACCTTCAAGAGTAAATTGGATACTTATCTTGCTGGGATCCTATGATCCCTGCTGACTTCCTGCCTCTGGGACAGGGGGCTGGACTCGATGACCTTCCGAGGTCCCTTCCAGCCCTAATGTCTATGAAATCTATGAAACTGAGTCTGCTTCAAAGCACTGGATTTCCAGTGCATCAGAACAGGCTCCTTCACATCTGTAGCAGCCCTAAGAGGCCAGCCTGCCCTGTTTTCAATGTATGGACATGTCTGCAAGGATCCTTTGTAAGAACATATGTTGTGGCAAAACCTGACCACAGGGTGTCACTGTTGATCCAATTTAAAGTATTTCTCAAGCAGTGGCAGATTTTTTAATAGAAGCACAAGTGACAAACGTCTTGGGATGTTTAATGTCATAGTTTAAGAATGAGGGAGTGCTTTTGCCTCAGCGCTGAGCCCCTCATCTTGTACTTGGCGTGATAAACTGCTGCTTAGCTTTGGCTCCCACTTGTGCTGCTCCCTGATTTTTAAAGACTCAAAATTCTTTTTTATGTTCAAAGCGTGTGGCTTCTCTGAATGGACATCGGGTATATGTCTGTGTAATAGGCTTGTTAAGTCTCATAAGGCTTGATCCTATGAGCGTACTGTGAGCACAGCTCCTGGTGAGATCAGTGATTGCAGGATTGTGTCCCTAATGTACTCTTTTCTGAACACAGAAGTAAACTTGTCTATCAGCCTCTGTAGCTACTCTGCCACTACAGCTAATACCCCAACAGCCAAAGGAATAAAAACAGACTGTAGGAGAAGTTTCCTGAGTGGCTGCTGCATTTATCTGCATGTGCTCAGCGCCATGTATGTCAGGCTCTGCCATCTGAGATCCTGAGCTGCCAGTGGCCAAGTTGTGTGCTCACTATGTGCTTGGTCTGATTTCTTTGTTATTAATTATCTTGTTTATTTGTTGGCTTTCTGTGTGTAGAAGACTATGATGTTGCCTCATTGGACACACCCTACTGGGTGGGTGGCTGGAGGGAAGGGAAGGGTGTCTCAGCCTTGCAGTTTGCAGGATATACTGGACATCTCTACTTCTATCAGGCAAATGAGCACAAATCAGAGTTACAGCTAAATCTTGTATTGCCTGAGCCAACATTCTCTCCCGTTGGGATAATCGCTTGATAGCCACAGGGCCAGAAGAGGAAGGTGTTGGCAAAAGTGTATTTGTCCCTGCTGTTCTCCCTTGAACTCTGAGGAGCCTGCCCAGTTTTCCACAGTCTCCCATGCTGTGGAAGTGATTCCTCCTCCACTAAAGTGAATATTCTCCAATGCCATACAAGGAGGAGGGTAGGGCCCATTAATTTAACTGAACTTTATATTTGTACTGGATTAAAAATGTAATCCATGGCATGCGAGTCCTACAGCCCAACATGCAACAGACAACAGAGTAGAATCTGGAGTCAGAACTAAGAAATTAAAACAGGTGCTTGGATTTTCCTGCCTTTGGAAAGATTCAAAAGAAATGTATGAGAATCTTTGGGGAAGAACAAGCTGTGAAATGTGATCAGTTAAAAGGAAGTTTCACTCATTCTTTCTTAATGCTAGAAAGTTAGAACCAAGAGCATGATTGAATCGTCTTCTTTCAAGAATACAAACACTGTGAATTTCTTATAGTTACATTGTCAGCTCTGCCTGATACTGGGGACTGAACACCAGTTTTAAATCCCATCATTGACACTGACTAGCTCAGTGGCCCCGGCCCACGTAAGTGCTCTTTGCCTATCTCATTTTTTGTAAAAGGGAAATTGAATATGTAACATTTCTACAAAAAGGGTTTTTTAGAGAAATGCTTTGTGTAAGGAGGTGCTTGGCCCCTCCAGGGCTCAGAATTAGGGTGCAGGTGGTCAGTGGTAATAATCTGCCTGGCTGGGAGTCAGCTCAAAGTGATGGCCAGCTATTGAGGGTGGGACCACAAAGAGTTGATAAATCCAGGAGGGCTGGCTGACAGGAAGCCAGAGCTAAATTGTCCCTCTCCTAATGTCTGGAAATGAGAGGTCTGTGTTGTGCTGTATTGCACATTGAAGGCTGTTGTGATGAAAAGTAAATTGGCCTGAGAAATTGGAAACAGGGCTCACTTACCTTTTTAAGGCAGCAGGGTAAGTGACCTGCTTACACTTTGTTTTCCAATAAGCTCTGCTAATTAATGAGTAGATGTCAATGGGACTACTTGTGTGCTTGATCTTTGGTGTGTGTACCTCAGGAAATCTAAGCTTATGAATTAAAAATGCTCAGCAGTAGTGGTAAGCTGGAACTTAGTCACTGGCTTTTTCTGAAGACTGTGATTTTATTTGTTTGTAATCATCTGCAGTGGGTCAACAAATAGTATGAATGGGTGTTGTTTTTCTTGCTCTATGAAAGGAAAGAGACTCGGAAGGGAATAAAAATCAAGCTCTTCTAAAGAAATATATGGTCTGTCATATAGCACAATATTTTAGGAAGCATGATTGAGGATATACTTGGCAATATGCATGACTGCCAGCATAGTTTCCTTACAGGTTGGCTTTATCTTAGATTGAGGGAGAAGAAAGCCATATCTGCCCCTGTCACGGAGCTCAAAACCAAAGGAGTACTTGATCCCCTCATCATAAGCCCAGTCATTAGAGCTACCAGAAGTAGGGTCTGTAGAAACATAAAAGATTGGCATAATTAGTATTAAAAGCTGCCGGTAGTGAACCCCCCACCCCCCCAATGCCATGCTTTACCAGAAGAAGCAGTATAGATTGGGTGCTTCAGCAGGGCTTTTGGTACTTTTATCTAAAGCTGATTGAATTAGTTATTAGATAAAAGTGCCAAAAAAGCCCCACTGAAGCACCCAATCTATACAGCTGTTGTGTGAGCTGGGTCCAATTAATACAGTGCCTCTTTTGGGTGTGCACTGGGCTTGGTGTGGGGGCCTGCAGACTTTAAAGTAAAGCACCACTTTTTGGGGGGAGAAAATCGTGATGAAAAACATCAAGGTGTCCTGTTAAATGAAAGGGCATGTGTGCGCCAGAGGGATGGGGAGGTCATCAAGAACTAATAGTTTAATAGATTAGAAGCTTGAAATTAACCTAAGGCTATGTAAGAGTTACATAGTAACTGCCACAGTTACTTGACAGTGTCTGTTAATATGATCCATACTTCTTATAGTGACAGACTTGCGAATTGGTGATTGTAATTTCACCCATTACTAAAGACATTCAAATGGTACAAGTAGTAAATAAATCTTATGACTTGCTGCCCTCTACTATATACTAGACCCTTGAAGTTCTTTTTTAAATGGAGCTTTTGCTCAGTAAACTTATTGGGTGAAGCTAGTGCTTTTCCTTACTATTTCTAAATTTGCAAACATACATGTTAGGAGTACATAGTAAAATGTTTTTGCAGACCAAAATACATTTTGGATCCTAAATCTTACTGCAAGTGTAAGATTCCAGTTTCTAGGGGCCACAATAATACAGATAATGAATGATAAAGAATCATTTTGGCCACTTTACTCTTTGCCTGATGATAGCAGACAATCCCTCTTCCTTTTTGGCTATTCTGAATATTGGTCAGTTTCTGGTGTTATAATTTTTATGTAACTTCCCACTATTCTTAATTGAGTGAGGCAAACATGGAAGAAATGCAGCATTTATATCTCAGTTTGACATCAGAAGCCCAATGGAGGTCTTAGAAATGCTGCGTTTAGTACTTATGAAACAGCTGGGCCAGGGAAATGTGATTCCCTTTACATGGACTGCTCCCACATGAGAGAGAAGAAAATCCTTATTCTTTTATTGAGGGGCAAGAAACACTGTGTAGGTATGTGTTTGATTGGACAAAGAGTACCTAATTCTCACCAGACAAGCCTCAGCTGGCCCTTACAACCTAGATAGAATTGGCTGCCAGTTGTCGGAGTGCCTTCAACTGGCTCCTATCAAGTGCCTGAGCGAGGCTGTGGCATATAGGCTGCAGCCCTTTCAGTTCTTGGTGGATTCATAACAGAATAGCTCTTTTTTGAGTATGGGGAAGCTCCTTGTTTCTAGTCCTGGTTCTCGATCCTTGCTTTCCTGTTCCCTCTGCCTGCTGTCTTGAACCTTGGCTGTTGGTATTGTAAACCTTGAATCTGGTACTTTCCAGGGTTATATCTTCACTCCTCAACCCTGATACTCCCCTCCCCATACGCACATGTGTGGGTTGTGCCTGTGACAGTTTCATACCAGGACCTTGCTTCTCTTCATGTCAGGTATTGCTAAACAGCCTGGGTGTGAGTTGGTTGCAGTAACAATGACATTTATAATTACACTGAAAAGAAGATGGATTGAAATACTTACAGATTATAGTGGCTGATGCTCCATATTTGTATTTTGTGCCATATAGGCTGGACAAAGCTTCCACTGCCTCCTCAGCAACTTTATTCTTTTTAGAAGAAAGACAGTCTGTCAATGAAAGCTAGTTTTGGAGAGATTTAAGTACCCTGAGCAAGCATCCCAAAAGCATATTTATTTAGCCAACAAATTCTGACATCTTAACAGGAATGTCAGCTCCTTTTGCTCAAACTCCTGGGGAGCCCAGCCAACTTCTAAAGCAGGGGTAGCCAATTATTTTGGCTGGAGGGCTGCTTAATGACTTCTGGTGAGCTGTCAAGGGTAGCCCTGCCCCTTGACAAGTGCTCTGCCCCCTAATTGCCATCTTGGGACTGGAAGTCCCACCCTTTAGCCCCTGACCTTTGCCACCAGAAGTCTCTCCCCTTGCTTCCTGGAAGTACTCCTTTTGGGGGTTTGCTGTCTTTGAACCAGAAAACAAATTATAAACTAAAAATCACAAACATCTATTATAACATGTTTTAATTTTATTTCAAAAAGGATTTTTGTCTCTATGTACAGGCATTTGCATAGTGTATATAGAGGTGATTGCATAATAGCTCAAAATAAAGTCTTAAGTTTGTATATTGTGTGTGGGGTGTGGTTGGGGGGTGGGTTGGATTTCTGAGTGTGTGTGGGTGCGTGGGGGTTGTGGGGCAGTGGGTGTGGGATTTGTGGGGGTGTTGGGTGGGTGTGGGCCCCCTGCCACATGTCTCCCCCCTCCATGGCGCACAGCCCCTGTTGCTGGTGGCGGCAGCAGGCAGCAAGCCCTTGGGGTGTTCATGGCCCGTGGCAGGCAGAGCCCCTTGGCAGTGCACGGGTCCAGCTGATTCCTCCACATATTCACACACAAACCCCATACCCACTCGCTCCTCCTGCAGGCAGGAGCTCCCCTCCCTACTCACCATTTGTCCAGTCATGCACCATCATGCTCAGTGCGTCCACATGGGGCTTTCAGATGGGCAGCCACTGGCCAGTAATAATTGTTTTTTGGAGGGGCCCCATGGGCCTAATAGAATGACTTGGTGGGCTGGATCTGGCCTATGGGCAGTATTTTGCTCTCCCCTGTTCTAAAGCATATATGTTCTTATAGGACTAACCCCATTGGTTATCAGTTTCAAATGAAATTAGTCTGGTTTTAAAGGCTGCGTATACACATGCTCAGAGGTGAGGAGGAGGGGGGGAGTGTTTTAATTAGAGTGGTTCCTGGGCAACCACTCTAATTAAAACATCCTCCTGTCATGTGTATTAAGCCCCCATGCATTTAAAAATGGCCATGGGATGCTTTTTCTAAACCTCATTCAACCTCATTAAAAATGTGCAGGGGCTTAATACACATGAAGCTGCAGCAATGCAGCAGCGGTCTAATTAGAATGCAGAGCAGACTCGGTTAATCTTTCAGCATGTTCTAAAAACACCAACAAGCACATGTATAAGCAGCCTAACATTGCAGATGGGATAGGTAATGGGATATAGATGCTTTTGAATGTGTTTCCTTGAGTCCCTTGTGTCCTCTAGTGTTATCCTGTTTGTGTTAATGTGGTCTAGAGTTATGCAAAAATGTCTTTGGCCCTTTTATCCCTAAGTCACTGGGCTGAATCGAGCACAAGTTGGACAGGGCATCATTTAGACTGATATCTAAATGATTGGCAGAGGCAGGGTAGATATGCACCTTATAGACCAACTAAATCTATAGAAAGGACAAGCTTTCATGAAGCGACTTCACATGACTTCATTGCAGCATTTGTTGAAGTGAACTTCAGCTCATGAAAGCTTGTGCTCTCTGGAACTTATTTTATGCATAAGGAGTATATTTATCCTACCTTTTGCCTGACTTCCGAGTAACACAGGTAGTTAGCCTCTATCTAAATGGCTAGGTATCAGTTAATTAGCAGTGTAATTTAGTTTTAATTTGGTAGATTCTGGCTATTTCATTTTGTTGGAACAAGATTTCCAGAAGGTAAAGATTGACCCTAGGCTGAAATATACCATTGCCCCTAGGGTTGTTTCCTGTAGATCAGCCCATAAGATCAGAACCTGCAGCAATGGGTTGATTAGAAAAGCATATTTATATTTCTAGGTAATCTAATAACTGTTGGCTTGGTGATAGGCTCCTAGTTAAGTAACTGGGGTTCACCACTTATGTTGGAGAGGCTGGTTTTGTTTTTTTCTGTATCACAGGTAGGCATTCAGAGAAGGTTCAGTTTGAAGCTTGTCAAACTTGGCAGTGAACCTGTGAGAAAAATTTAATGGTGACTGCAGCTTTGTACCCAAGTCAGTCAGGTACTGACTGACTCTTATATGCAAAAGGGTAGCAGAGCTGGCTGGAAATAAAGTGGGGGATAGAAAATAGCAAATCATTTGAGGTGATTATTCCACAGGTTTTAAACAGAAATTACTTTTTGATTTGGTTCATGAAAATATATATTTTAAAAATGTTTGTTTTACTTTTCCCTCATTACCCTATTTTTTCTGCTCTTTTAACTCTTTTATTTCCTTTTAGCCAGGAAAAGAAGACAAACTGAAAAGAAAATCCTTCCCAACTTTTGACTCTCTTCATCAAAAAGTGGAATATTCAGAAATAACGAAAACAAAAACCTTACTGGTGAAAATTTCAAATAGTAGAAAAAGGCAATATTTGGTGAAGAAAAATTCAGCCATCAAACTAGGTCTACTTTCATTTTTTAACATACCAGTTCATCATGACTAGGTGCTTTTCTTGAAATGTAGCCGTAAGGGAAGAGCAACATCTGAGAGTAGGAATGGATGGTCAGGTACCCTTTGATGGAGTGGAGGTTCTCACGAATGAAGGTGGCCACAGCTTTAGTTTCTTTCTCAGACTCTGCTGCAGTTCCACAATAGACTTCAGAACATGGATCATCAGAGACACCAACAGCTGTAAATAAGATTTGCATTATTATTCGTTGGCTTACAGCCTAAATGCAGTAAATTGTTAATTGGAATAATGAAGTCCCTCATTTTCAATGACCAAGAAAATAACCCAGGTCACCAGTCTACTCATACAGATTAGTTTCTTCATCCTTTCTTCTCTTAAGTTACTTACTGCCCCATGCAGCATTAAAGTTTCGGTTCAGGTCTGTACCAATGCAGTCAGTGTTAGAGTTATTGGAACGATTTTTTCTCCATAAGCGATCCTACAAAACAAAGTGCTTGAAGAATTTAAACCCAAATACAGAACTTCATTTTACTTATTTGGTCAGATTGGGTTTAGTCTGAGAGGTAAAGATTGATTCAGATCTAAGATAAAATCCAGACAGTTAACACAAAGACTTTCATCTTCAGAATAAAAGACAATATTAGTCAAAGGAAAAGCAGTCTGCTGGGACTACACATCTAATGAACATACCTCATGTCAGTTTGAGTTTTGAACACTTGAATTGCACCTTATGTCTACAATGCATAAGTAGAGAGATTAACAATTAGACTAAGCATTTCTCTTTGCAGTTGCTTGGATTGCAGTTCCCAGATGAGTACATTTAATGCTTTCAAGTAACTATAAACACAGGCCCTGATGTGACTGCAAATAAAGTCCTGAGGACTGCAATCTATCATATTTGAGAAACAATTGTTAATGGGTGAAATTCATACACTCCCCATCTATTCCAGACCCATATAATTTGACTATGTATAAGAAGATGGAATATACCCTGCACAGGCTGATAAGGCACTGAAACATAGGTTGTCATCCACAGATATAATAATGCTCACAGTTCCTCTGTGCCCCTTATTTAGACTGGTGTAGGGGTTGGTGGACTGGTATAGGTGTGGATTGGGTATATCCTCTCCTGGGTTATCATAAATAGTCTTTCCTGTTAAAGAGCAGTATGGAGTTCCATCTTGTTATTGGCAGGAGGTGCCAAAGCCATCCATTTCCTCATCTCCACAGAGGGTTACTGATGGGCTCACATTATGTGGAAGACCTTAGTCAAGTCTTGTTGCCTCACCTGAATGTATGTTTTTTAAAGGTATTTTCAGTGACATGAACTAAAGTCAGGCCTTGACCTTTCACATGGAAAATTATTTGGTTCACAGACTTGAATGTGATCTGCACTAGACAGAATGATCTGTAATCTAAGGGGATTTTTTTCTTTTTGGCGGTCTATTATACAGGTTGTTAAAGTATTGATCTAATTTATACTCTAAGGAATAATAGCTTAAGGCTCCTTTGAGAGAGTGAGATTTTTTTTTAATGGGGACTCGCTCTCTCAAAGGAGCCTTAAGCTATTATTCTTTAGAGTATAACTTAGACATTTTTTTTTAATGGGGACTTTAATGAATCTTGAGAGCTGAGCTGCAGAAAGTATAGAAAATAACCAAAGGTGAGCAATACTTTAGTCCAACTCCACACATAGCCATCAATGTTGAACACAGGGAGAACGTAGAAGTTCAAATTATCTAGCAGGTATGTCATGGTCTTGTCCTTTCCATAGGTTCTGGTAGCCTGTAAGGGAAATGAACACAGAAATATAGTTCAATGCAAAGCTGTTCCAGTACTGTGTTCTTGAAGACAGACCCAAATTACCCAATAAATCAATGAGGGCATAAACTAGAGATGATGAGTTTCAACAGACAAGTGGTTTGAGACAACCTATGCCAAGCAATTGCAAGCATTTCTTTCATTATAACCTTGTCTTTTAATTTAGACTAGAGTCCTGTTCAGGTGGCTTATATGCACAGTTTGCTTCTTTTGCTTGACCTTCAAAACAGCCATGTGAGAGTATGATTACACCACTAAACTGGCACCCTTTTTTTCTCCTACTTCATGACTACATTCTGTGGGGCATGGTGACTGAGGAGTGTGCCATGTTCCACTTACACACTACAGAAAAAAGTTTGGTTTCCTCTTGTTGCGCTCGCTCTCACATACGAATAGAGCTTCAGGGTTACTAGACATAGTTTAGCTAGACAGCTCCAGTTCAGCCCCCAGATTGCAAAGGAAGTGGATCAGAATATGACCCCAAGAGGATTTCTGAATATAACTGCGTTTACTGACCTGCTTCACAAACCACTGGCAGAATGCGTGTGAGATCCATTCACGTGCATGGATCCCACAGTCCATAAAGATGGTCTTCTTTCTACCACTCACCTTCCCAACCTGTTTTCAAAGATAAAAATGTTACTTCCTCTGGGAGGAGCTGTTCCTCCGTTAAACATCAGGGCTTGTATCTTCATCTTTAGAAGATTTTCATTTTTTGTGTACCATTCCTTTAAATTTCACATGGGAGGTTTTCTAAAGCAATTGCCAATTTATGCATCGTGATATGCTGCTGCCTGAAAACTTTGCTAGTCCTTTTCGTGTTTTTATTTTCTCTTTATCTAAATTCATTTAGACTGAAACTATATGATCATTTTTGCATATATAAAACGTAAGTACTGAAAAAGCTGCATATTCCTGGAAAAACCAGGAATTCTGGATCACTGGGACTGTAGTTCATTAACATGTTTTGTGCTGTTAGAACTCTGTTCTCTTTTTCACTAAGTCTTACCTTTCGGATGCCTTTCTACTCTGCCATAGAATTGAGATTTGATTGGAAATGTTATTTCACAGAGAATAACTCCATATTGGATTGCTAAGTCTCAATATGTGAGGGCCTTATGAAAAGTGGCTTGTTCCCAGGGAGATCAAGTAAGTGCTAGGAGACCAACACTTTTTCCTTTCTGCACCTCTTGGAAAATATCCATGCGATACAAGTCCCCACTACTCACAAAAGACCTGCAGATCTGTGAATTTTTGTATAGCTTTTAGAGGTATTTAGTGACTAGATTATATTTAAGATACTATATGAATGCACTTGGTATTGGTTGCTATTTGTCTATTTACGGTCTTTTATCATACATGACACTGTAAACCTAGTATCACTTTTGCTATTACCTAACTTCAAGGCAATTGATAAGTCTGGGCACTTTCTAAGGTACATTTTATCTTAAATATACGTCTCCAGTAGTGTCACTATGGTGAGGTAAGCAGACACCAGCAGAGTTCCCCCAACCCTGGCATACACAGCCCTGTGCTTTACCATGATACACACAACCCTGTGCTGCCCCTCACTAGGCATGGGAGGTGGGCAAGGTAGTGCCACATCCAGCAGTGTATCTCGGGAGTAGGGGGTGATCAGAATGGTGCTCCCCCCAACCCTGGGGAGTTTTTGCCATAGCAAGCGCAGCCCCGCACACAGTAATATACTTAGATCAGAGGGGGAAGTGAACTGGACACGAGGGATGCCTCACAGGGAGCCTGGCTACAGGCCTGATACCACCCAAACCAATGTTGCTGTAGCAGCAGCAGCCTTCACTTGGTGAAGAGCAGCTGCAGGTAAGACTTTGCTTCCTCCCTCCCCTCTTCAGAGGTCAGCATACCCAGTGCTCCCCCTGCCCTGTATGCTGGAGGACCTTGTTACACCTTTGCATTTCTCTTCATCCCAGTATTGTATATTTAATTCCTGGAGCAGTAGCACCAATTTACTATTTTCAACTTGATTGATAACCAGGGCTTTGGGTTTTCCATTTGCCATGGAAAAACACTGTAAAATGAGGATTTTCTTCTTTTAAGGAGAAAAATATGGGAAATGGGTGGTTTCCCCTTTCAGGCTGGCAGATTTCTATCCTGCAAAGGGCTGGGGGCAGCAGGAGGAGGGCAATCAAGCAGTGGATGCATGCATGCACATGGCAGCCAGGCAGCGTGGCTAGCAGCTCCCGCAGCTCCCTGCAGGTAAGTCTGGGGGGCGGGGAGGGGTATTGAGGACCCCATAGTGAAGGAAGGAGAGAGGGAATTGGGCAGGGCTGCGGCTGGAGGCACTGCCTGGCCAGGGTGGTGCTTGGGGCCTGGGGCTTGAGGCCCAGGGCCTGGGCAGGAATGTGTGGCTGCAGGGCCTGGGAGAGGAGTGGCACAGAGCCGCAGGTGGTTTGTCTGGGGGCATTAGGGAGGCTGGCTCCCTGCCACTGCATGCACTCCCGGGGGGGTGGGGGTGGGAATAGGGAGCACATGCCCCCCAGATTTGTGCATGGGGTGGGGGTGAATGCAAGCTGCCTGCTGCAGGCTTGGGGCTCTCTGCCCTGCTGCCTTCCCTCTGGGACCTCCACGGCACAGCAGGTTGTGTATCAGGGCAGAGCAAGACAGGGAGGCTCAGTGCTGCTGCCAGGAGCCACCTGCAGCCATGGTGAGGCCATATGGATGCCATATGACCTGTCTGCTTGGCAGCAGCAGGGGTTCCAGGATGGAGCTGTGCTACTCACTGCTGCTGGGCAGGCAGGGAGCACCTCGCTATGGTGGCACAGGGCTCTTGGCAGCAGTACTGAGTCTCCCTGCCCTACCCTACTCTGCTGTGTTGGGTCCCACCCACTGGGCTGTGGAGGCCCCAGGGAGAAGGGTAGCAGGGTGGGGAGTCCTGAGCCACAGTAGCTACATCCCTTCCCTACAGGCTCCGCTCCAGCCCTGTGGGGGAGGGGGATCCAGATTTTGTGTTCTGCTTGGGCCACAGCAGCTGCCACCATCCATGGGTGGCAGCCAGGGCTTAGGTGCTGCTGGAGGGGCAGGGGGTTGTGGACCTGGGTCCCTGGCCCCATAGCCATGGCAGCTGGGGGCCCACTCTGGCAGGGCTGGTGGGGCATGGGAGGCTATGAGTCGGGGAGTGAGGGGCACCAGCAGGGCCAGGGGGCTGTGGGTCTGGAGTGAGGGTACCCACAGGGACCTGTGGGTTTGGAATGAGAAGAACCAACAGGCCCAGGGGCATGTGGGTCGGGAGTAAGGGGCACTAGCAGGGCTGGGGGACTGTAGCTTGGGAGTGAGGGGTAATGGCATGGGCAGGGTACCAGCATATCAGGGCTCCTTAGTGCCACAAAGCAGTGCAAGGGGGACAGCTGCTGCTGGACCCATGTCCTGGTGAGCAAAGGGAGCAGGGGGAGCTCTGATTTTTCCATGATAAAAACCCCAAAATCAAATGCCAACACTTATAGGTATTTAGAATGTATTTTATTATAGTAATTGAGGCACTGGTATGCTTCCAAAATGCTTTAAAATCATAAATATATCAATAAAATATTGTGTTTAATTGATACCTATATATAGTGGCGTTTCATTTTAATCGTGGAAAAAATGGATTTGGGGATTTTTAACCAGAGATGTTGGGGGGGGGGGGGGTGTTAAATTAGAGAATGCATGATTTTTAAACAGAGAAAACCAGGATAACTTATCTATGGTTTTTGCCACCCATCATGACTTTGTATAACTTAACTGAAAATAAATTTATACCTGAAGGAGGTACATTGGCCGCTGTTCAAAAGTATTTCCAATTTCAATACGAGAGACCAGTTTTGGATACTTTTCAGCAATTTGAGCAGTCCAGGCAGCAATCTAGATTAAGAAATAACATGTGGTCACTTGCACCAGTCTCAGGTGACAAGATTTAGAATGTAAAAAAGTGGAGGAATCTTTTCCCTGTTTGTCTTGCATCACCCTGGGGTAGTGGAGGACCTCCTTAGATAGAAGCTACTGGTAAACTGGAATGGCTTCTCAGTCCCACTTCCCCTGTTGTGTTTCCGCACTGCTTCCCCTGTGGGTGAGACTAGAAGATCTGCATAGTAACAAATTCTGTGATCTCATCGTCACCTACAACGGCCCATCCACAAACCCCTTTGCCCATGACAAACCCATGTAAAATGGAGCTTCATACCACACAAAAGGCAGATGTCTTGTTCAAATTCTACCAAAGGGATTTATGCAGCAGTGAGAGAGAGACAGATTATTTCCTTAAATGCACAAACTCTTCCATACCATATCCCAGCTGTTGTATTTTGTGTAATGGTGTCTAGCAGTAAAATTCTTCTTGCCATCAGACTGTTTTTCAATCTCCTCTTGCAGGTTATGTAATAAAACTCTGTATGACACATGATAATATATAAATGTATGCTAGTTTGAAAATGAAGTATCATAGGAAATGTTTCTAAAGTAGCGACATTTTTACACTACCATAGCCTCTGAGCCCATGACATTCTTTATCCATATGGCATCTCTGTCAGGCAGGGGTAGTGATATTGTTCCTGTTTTACAGATGTATATCTGAGGCACAGAGAAACTAAATAACTTGTTTGGAGTCAATGGGATGTTGGGCTGGAGTAAAGAATTAAGCCTTGGGACTCCTAAATCATGGTCTAATGCTGTAACTGGACTGCCCTTTCTCTCTGGAGTAACATACAAATGGAAAGAGACCTCACAGACTAGCTGAACTCAAAATTTTGAAGTGTTAGCAGCCAGTTATAAAGAAGTCTCACAGTAGTCCTGGTAATAGTCATTTTCTTTTCTTTCTTCAAACTGATGATTGTTCAAATTTCTAATTTTTTGGATGCCCCTCTTGGTACGCTATAGGCCTGGTTGTTCAAAGGAACAGATCATCCATGGCTCTAGCTTCTAGGGTAAGATGTGCGTGACCCCTGTACATGATCAGGAACTTTTGTTGTTGTGACACGATAATATTATAGAAAATATGAGCTGTGGTTTAGGAAAATGCAGGCTCAAACCTAAGAACTCAAAACCTGGATCCCTGTACATTTGATAGCACTTATCTATATTATTTCTATTTAAGGATTCCTTGTTTGAGTGGGCTGCAACAGACATAATGGTTTATAGTGCCTTTGTACAAAAAAAAAAGTCCTTCCAAAAGACGCTCAGTCTCCAGACAGCTTCTTATTACTCTCCAGTACTCTTGAAAGGTTAAGTAATACCTACTCATATTGTATCCCATTCTGCTCCATGAAAGTCTGGACAGCTCTGGACTGATCTGCACTGACATGGAAATCCACCTCCATATGAGTAACTACATCAAGGGCTGAATCTGGGTGCCAGAAATCAAGCTGCATAGAGAACAATTCAATATAACACGTTTTAGTAGGTATTCAAGTCAATCATCCACTTGTAAATGATGACTGTTTAGTGCTCAAAGGAACCACTGTAGTTCAGTGTTTTAGTTTTGCGGATAAATAGCCTTATTTTTATATTATTCGCAGAATAGAACCATCTCAGAAGTTAGTGAGTTTGCCATGAAGAGCCATCGTCATGTGCCCTGGGGCTGAGTATTCAATAAGAACAATGCTAAACTGTAGCTGGAAAAAATTCAGTTTTGATTAAAAGTGAACCCCTGATATTTTCTTGAAATGCTTCCTAAGAAAATAAAGTAAAGCTTAGAGGAGAAAGTTGCTGCTGTGGCTCCTATCATGCCAAACATGCATTTTAGGACACATGCAAGACTGTCTTTAAGAAACTGAAAATAACATAACCAATATTTTCCCCCACTTGCCTGCCCATTTTAAAAATGTATTACAAACCAGCTTCAACTGCCATTGTAGTTGGTGAAAAGCTTTCAATTAATTTTGACAGGAGTTGGATAAGGTTCTTAATTTCCAAACACACAGGATAAATCTGAAATGTATCCCTTTTCTTTCTGAAAAGGGGGCACCATTTCTGATGATTTTTTGTCTTTTTGTAGCATTCTTAATAATTATTGTAAAATCCCTTACTAAACTGGGATTTTTTTTGAACTTTACTATTTTTGGAACAGGAATTTTGCCATTGACTTCAATAGGAGAAAGGGCAGGTTCACAGTAGACAATTATTTAAAACAGCACTCGATGTCTACCAGTATAGTTTATAATAAAGTGTTAGGCATGTCAAAATTAATGATTCTTTCATAGAGATGTAGTTCACATGCAATTTAAATGGCATCATTCTCAAACTTTCATGAGCTTACACTCTAAATTGTCTCTTTTTTATTCTCCTAAAATATGGTCCAGTTTAGCTCAGTATTAAGTAGCTTTAGAGGCTTTCTCGGGGGAGAAACATTATTGTCGGGTTTGGGGGGGGGGTTAGATTTTTTTTCCAGCATAAACACCTTATTTTGATTACAAATTGGTCCTATTTTCTTTATTTAGGTTATTTACAGGTTCACTTACTTAAATTACTTACTCATACCTATTTTTGTATATTTACAAAGCTTTTGTAAGATCTAAAACTGCAGCATAAAGAACACTGTCAGCTTGTCACGGCCTCTGAAGTCATATAACATTAAAGGAAGCACTGCATAGCTTTCAAATGATTTTACATTTTTACCTTATAAAGCTATTGGACACCCATACATGGTTACCGTGGAACAATGAGTGTACTGAAAGCAAATTGATTAATTATTTATCTATTTTTGTTTCCCGTGTTCTTGGCAGAAATCTTTTTAGGCTAAGGTTCTTGTGATAACACAGTACAGTATTATGACTGATCAATAGATTTTTTAGAGACCCTTAAGAAAAGCAGTATTGAAACGGTTATAGTGCAACATGTTTCATAATATTGAAATGCTAGCTACACTACTTTCTTATGTGTAGAAATTCTCATGTTAACTTAAATCTTAAGTAGTTGCTGGAAAATGGTTTCCTTTGAATCGCTGCATCTAGAAATAGAAGTGTTTTTCCAGGAATTGGCAAGGGTGTGGGCTCATTATACTTCCAGTTCCATTTCAGCTTGGAAATCTGTCCAATATTGTTGGGAAATTTTGTGTCCTGCTCCTTCCGTCCCCTTCTCATGTCACTGAGTTGTTGCATTGTCTAGGACTATGGAAAGGGAATCATTCAACAAAGCTACGGCATTGCTCATTTCTGTGGGATTCAGGGCTTTTTGAATACATTGTTGCCGGTGCTGTCATGGTGGTGGCTGCCAGGTTCTCACAGGGCTTCTTGACAGCTCAGCACATCTGGGTGAGCTATCAGGGAGCCAGCCCCTCTCTCCCTCCCTTCCCCATGAGGGGGCAGGGAGAGTGGAGGGCTGTGACATGCTGAGAGTCTGAGAGACTCCCCATAACTGTCCATCTGTAGCACTTTGAAAGAGGAAGGTTTCTGTGGTATATCTCTGATTTTTGTGGTGCTATAGACGGTGTGAATACATGGACATTACATTCATTTTTGTGGTGATACAAAAGATGAATGTGGGTCCATACCAAGTGTAGCATGCCATCCTAAGTCATCAAAATGTTGATTGCAGCCTCCATTGAATTTACAGCAAGCTGGGTACGTATACCTTAAAACAAAATTTGTCTTTTAAGTAGATTGCAAGTTCCTTGAGCTACAAGTCACTTATCTCATTTCATATCTGTATGGTCTTGAACATAACCTTGACACACTGCATGCAATACTATTTTAAAATAGCTTCACCAAACATAAGCATCAATGGATGGCCCGTGTTATAAAATTTCTCACCTGTTTAATACTGGCTAGGTCCTTTATAAACTTCACTTGTCTTCCATTCTGAGGCTTCACACGAAATACTTTCGCTCTTCAAAACATAAAGAAAAGAAATGGGTAAGAGATCTGAGCATCAAAAACAGGTATAGCCAGGTTCAGTTAAAGCAAGAGTATTCTACCTGTCAAAAGAGCTAGCAGAAACAAGAGCAAAGATGGCAACAATCAAGCCTGAAGGCACAATACGCTTCGTGTTTCTTCTTTCTCTATAGCAAGTACAGTCCATCTTCTTTATGCTGTGCTGCTTATCATTCCAGAAACAGCTGATTTCCTCTTGAGGTTTTATTGGATCAGACAGAGTTCTTTTGGGGGTCTTAAGCCGCACCTATATGCATATTTAATAAAGTAATTAAGACTCATAATAATGGTTTAAGACCAGTTGTGGAAACAGCGCTATGTCTATTTTGTGTGATCCCCAGTATTTAACCCTGACATAACCAGCTAAGGGGCAGCTTGTGGATGATGGTTAGAACTATACTTCGTGAGAAGTCTCCTTAGCTCACATACTAATGCCAACTTCATTCCATGTTATAAAAAGCAAGTTACCTGTATGGCGTTACATCTATATATTAGAGTCTTGCCCAGAATTGGATAATAATACAATTCCATATGCAAATTTTTTTGAAAGTCAATGGGAGTTATTTATTACTAGTCTGTAAGAAACAGACGTATTACACAGGACACACTTTAATTTAGATTTTTTTCAGCAGGTGTCTAGTGGGCCTCCACTTAGGACTGTTTTAACATGTCCATTTCAGACGTGTGTTTGTTTCTACATGCAGTCTTTTGGCAGAGGTAGATCAGATCCTGGGTCTATAAGGACAGTGGTTGGTTTGCATTGCCTTAATTAGGAGCAGGGTTAGGCCCTGGATCTTTACTTGGCTGAAATTTTATCTTCATATAATGGAAAATTTCTGCTTCTCAAAAATATCAACTGCCTTTCAAATAATGTCAAAACTTATCATTCAAGGTCTGCCTGATTGTTCTCTTTGCATCCTTTATCACATGCGAACATACTTACACGTGCACTTATCTCTTATTTGGTTTGAGCACATTGTCAACGCTAATCCTAAGGTCAGCTACTCATTTTCTTTGCTAAATGTATGCTGTGGAACTGAGCCTTCTTTAGGCATTTCTCACAGTTGAGCAAGCCTCTAATATGTCCTCATTCATTGCTGAGAATTTTCATCCCGTCTGGATTACTAGACAAACTAAACTGAAGTTTTAATGCATTGAACCAAATTCTCTTCTTCTACACCAATGAGAAACATGTAAACTCACTGGCACAGAGTTTATCATCTCATCATAGTATGTTTATATAGGGCTCAGGATCCTGGGGTCCTGATTATGGGCCTCTCATAATAGCAAATTTAGGCACGTGTAAATATTTGCAGGATTGGCATCTTGATTTGATATCCACAAATCTTCTTTTACATACTGTTTTCTATCCTGTACTATATTTTGATCTGCAAGACTGTCCACATTACTTACTTGAGTAGTAGTTAGACTACTGCTGGTGGGCAAGAAGTTCATTTCTCTCATATAGTGCTGCTTTTCTGTTTAAAAGAATCCCCATCCTTGCATTAGTGAGTAAATAATTCTCTATGTTGATGGCTAAAATAATTAACTTTAGAGCAACAGTGGAGCCTTTGGCCACAAGTACAATGTAATTATAGCCATGTCTGATGATGCTATTAGCTTTTATTATTGCTCTGATTAGGTAGTTTTATTGAATGAGGTACCTCCACCAAACATAGAAACTGATGTTCTAAGAGATGCATAAATAGATTTTACGCCATCTTAATTGTCTTGAAGTCCTTCTATCTGTCTTTTTTGTAATCTTTTTTTATCAGCTTCTGTTTGAGTCTTTCACATATTAAGATTAGGTTCCAAGACTTAAATGTTCCAAGAGTCAAATGTACATTTAGTCTATGTAAACAGGTAATATCTTGCAACTATGGGTATAAACAACTGCTGAGTTAATATACTTTGATTTATTTCTGCTTAACATATCCTCAGTTGAACAGTATATGAAATGGTCTCTCTCAGGAAGCAAAAAACAGTATGATTGGTACAGTGTTAACTTCAGAAAAAATTATGTTCTCTCCTCCCTGCCTGTAAACTATTAGGCCATGTGTAGACAAAATGAGAGGCATATGTGCACGATACTTTAAAGTGGGCTAAATGCTTTTGCACCACTTCAGTGGTGTTGGTGTTTGCACACCGTGGCAGAATATTGCGCATTAATTCCAGCCACTGTAGGAAATTTGGCAGCATAATGCACTTTAAATGACTTGGGGCACAGCAATCTAAAACTCCTTTGAGGAGTTTTAGTTTGCTGCCCCTACAGCCATGGAGTGAAGCACCGGGCTCCGTGCAGCTCAGGGGCTCTGCAGGAAGCCCTGCAGGCAGCCTGGCAGCTGTCCAGAAAAGCAGCTCCATCCAAGAAAAGCAGCAAGCCTGATCTTTCTCTCCCACTCCCCACCGGAGCCTGCTTGCCTGCCTGAGCTGTGTGGGGGCCCTGTGCTTCCCTCCATGGCTGTGGTGCCCCCTGGGACACCCTGAGCTGGGTGCCTGTGGGCAGCTGCTGCCTGGGGGGGCCGCTGCTACTGCGGAAGGAAGTAGCAGCCCCCTCCCACCCGCCTGCTGGCAGTTTGCCCTCCCCTCCCCGCCAGAGAGGCAGGTAAGTCAGCAGGGGGTGTGCATGACATGGGGGTTTAATAAGCCCTAAATTGAAACAGTGTTTTTTAAAACCCACTGCTTCAATTTAGGGCCCCCATTTTGTCTACACACCCCCTTACACATCAACTCTAATCTTGAATAAAAGCCCCTATCTTTTATGTCTTTCATATACAGAAGAAGACTGAACCCCATTTTATACATTTATAAATAGATGGGTTCTCCATAGCAACCACAGAATATTTCCCGTGAGCATCATGTAGTAGCATTTCAAGCATATTATTCACAATCTTACATTCCTTACATTCAACTGTCTCAGGAAGGCTCTTTCTTGACAGTCAGGATTAGGCAGAATTACACAGGATTTACTAGTACTTAGTAGCTGTTCAGGAAGTAGGACTTCAAGAGTTCCAGATTTTGAGGATGCTGGAGAGTGAGAAAGTGAACCATATGTTTTTAAGATTTAATCCTAGCTCAAACAGTTTTGTGAGGAGGTGGCTGCAGCTAACATGTTGCGGGAGTTTTGATAGTTATGATATGTTGGAGGAATTCTGGGAGACTGAGACAGCATAACTGGCAGAGGTGAGTCTGGGAAGTTGTGAGAAATAAAATATAAGCAAAAAGTACCCAGCACTTTTTCTTTGAAGGGGTCAGCCTCCCTCCACAGGAAAATGTAAAGGAACAGTTGTAGAAGCTGCATCACATGGTGTTTTTTCGTGTGGGGAAGGAGCTAAAAAAGAGGATTAAATGAAGGAGGAAAAATCTGACTGCCTAACACTAATTCAGGAATTCAGTTTCTGAATGAAAATGGTCAGCAATAAGGACCTTAGTGAAACCAGTTGAAGACCAGCTAGTATGTACACTTTTAAGATGTTTCTCCACAATTTCTGCATCATTCAGAGCAGATGACAAAGTAGGCTGTCACCTATGAAAGCATATGCTTTGAACTAGTTAGTCTTGAAGGGCTTTGATTTAGGTCCTCAGTATTTTTAACCCCAAATAACATACTCCTGGCTCACAGGCAGCAGGAGATACCAAATCTGGGGTGAGGTGAGCGCGCTAGTAGGGAGGAAAAGTCTGCAGGAAGACCTGGATATGTTACAGGGGTGGGCTAACAAAAACAGGATGCGTTTCAATACTGACAAGTGCAGGGTGC
>NW_017728995.1:37344777-37358009 GCF_001723915.1 Gavialis gangeticus
CCAGTTCTGTGCGCCCCACTTCAGGAGGGATGTGGACAACATTGAAAGGGTCCAGAGGAGGGCCACCCGCATGATCCGGGGACAACAGGGCAGACCCTACAATGAGAGACTGCAGAACCTAAACCTGTTCAGCCTTCACAAGAGAAGGCTGAGGGGGGACCTGGTGACCATCTATAAATTCACTAGTGGGGACCAGAAGGGTTTGGGAGAGACCTTCTTTCCCCTAGCACCCCCTGGCATAACAAGGAATAACAGCCATAAGTTGTTGGAGAGTAGGTTTAGATTAGACATCTGTAAGAACTACTTCACAGTCAGGGTGGCTAGGATCTGGAACCAACTTCCAAGGGAAGTGGTGCTGGCTCCTACCCTGGGGGTCTTTAAGAAGAGGCTTGATGCCTACCTGGCTGGAGTCACTGGAGCCCAGTTTTTCTCCTGCCCAGGCGGGGGGGTCGGACTTGAAGATCTACAAGGTCCCTTCCCACCCTACTTCTATGATTCTATGAAAGTTTGCTTTTATCAGTATGATGTAACAATAAGAACTGTCCCCCACCAGCCTTTCAAACGTGTGGGCCAATATGAATACAAATCCTAGAAAATCACTTCTCTTAATATAAATACTTTCCCAAGATACACAAAAATTGTCACCAAAATAGCGTAGGTTCATTGTGTTTTTATAAGCCCTGTATTGAGGTTTTGAGGTACAAATTTAGCCCAATGTGATTTTTTTAAAAATGTTTTATTATTCAGAATATATGTGATGTAAGTTCATTTTGCGTAGACTTATGAAAAGTTGCTAAGAAACTTTGAACATACTGATTATTTTGGAAGCAGTTTTTCATTGTAGAAGACATTGCCATCACCACTATTGTCCATGACAGCACAACTTACAACTGTGATACAAGAGCCTGAAACTACTAAAAGAATAACGGTGACAAAAGGCAGACATAAAACATCATTTTCTATTCAGCTTTCCTTTTAAACTAAGAAGAGCTATTCTTCATTTATAAGGATTATATTGTTACTCTTCAGACATGATTCAAAGAAGCATGTTCAAAGAAGCAGAGCAAAGTATGAAATATCTCTGTGTCATTAGAGTGTCTAGTTCAATTAGAATAGGAAATGTTCTGTTTAGGATTCTTAAAAGAAATCTTCAGCTCCATGAACAGCATTTCAATTTACAGGAGAATGAGCCTAAGAAGCGCTGTCTAGAAATATATATAAAATGACACAGTTACTGTGCGAGCCATTCATTCCATCAATTAATGGTCACAGCTAAAAAAAAATACAGAGTTGGTAGAATAAAGATGAAAAGAAAATGCAATGAAATGTTATCAATATTCCATGTTTCTTCCATTTCTAGTTAAGCTTTAGAATGGGATAAAAATTGAACCCAGTGCAATTAAGTTTGTTAGCCTGGTATACCACACAGAGGGGCTAATTTTTTTTTCAGTTACACCAGGGTGAACTGTAGGGTTGGGGAGGAGGTGGCCCACAGATGTTGGTAGAATTACTCTGTTGGTAAGGGGAGACTCAGACCCAGAGTGTATAGAAAAACTGGTGTCCAGTGTGAGATATATCAAATTTTAAAGGGGAAAATGACAGAACAAGGGCTCCAGATTTCTGGCTTGAGATGCCCTGTACAATCCTGAAATAAGAACCCTTGTACTGGAGTATATAGGCACTTGACATGTTCATGTATGTGACATGCAACAGCATGTCACATGTTCTGTAATTATCTTTTGCCTTTATAAAATAGAAAATGAGTCAATTTGATAAAAATCAACTAAAGGTACTATTTTTATCAGTTATCAACTATTTTATTTTTTATCAGCTACTGTTTTTGGGATGTCATTGTTTCAGAAAAAGAGTGCATTTGTGTTGGCAAGGAAAGAGATTATCCATAGTAAGTGATGAAAATAAAAAGCCTTTATAAAGTATAGCTGAGGATATAATTGGCAATATGCTTGACCACCAACATAGACTCTTTAAAGGTTGAATTTATCTGAGGATCAGGGAGGAAAAAATGTATTTGCCCTTGTCACAGAGCTCAAAGAGATAGGCTTAATAATTAATATCCTCATCATAAAAGCAATCTGTAGATGCACTAGCAGGAAGATCTGTAAAACAGAGGGATCAGAGACTATGTTAAAGAAAACTGTCATAAATGTACAATTAGGGAAGAAATTCTGATATTTAAAGTCTAGGGCTTAGAGTCAAGAAGTCTAGATTCTCTTCCTGTCTGTTCCAAAAAAAATTTGTGTGCTGTTGGGAATGTCATTTAATTTTTCTTGTCTTCATTTCTCTCTTTTTCAAGTGGCGATGACAACATTTAACTTCCTTACTGTAGTACTTGGAGGGTAATTTCATTAATGTTTTAAATAACTACTGGGCATGTCTACACATGTGTTTTAATGCACAGTAGACTATTTTATCGTGCATTAAAGCATCACATAAAAACTGTGACATTACGCTAACGCGCAGTAAAATAGTCTACTGTGTGTTGTGTCACTAAAAAAAGCATGCAAATGTGCTACTGCACATTAGCAGAATCTAATGCTCACTAATTCGGTACTTCATATTGGAGGAGGTACTAAATTTTAAAGTGCATTAGAAAAGGTGCATTAATGCATGCATAGACATGCCCTCTGATTCCTCAGAAGTGCAAGGGATGATGATGATGAATGCCAATAGGTGTCTGGGAAAAATACTGGAAAAAAGTATTTATAGAAAATCATAACTTAGTAGCTTATAGGAATTTTAGACTGGCTGGCAAGTTTGGGATTTAAGAAGGGAAACTAAGACTAGGCCAGGAAATTAGGGATGATTCAGCATGGAAACTGGGATTGTGATGAGAAGATTTAGCTGTGGATAATGGAACTGAGACAAAGAATCAGGGGTAGGGAAGAGAGAGAACAGAGACAGATTGAAGGGAAGCTTTGGAGAATGGGCAGAAAATTCTTCTCCAGTGCCTGGATTGGAACCCAGAATACCTGAATTTCACTATTTCTCTGCTGTCAGGAAATATCTGTACAACTTATTGCAAAGTGTCTGTCTCATCCCTCTTTATTCCAGGTATGTACAGAGAATGACAATTTGCTGCTGTTGTAAGTAACTTTAGTGACTCAAGTGGCATAGGTCTGTATAGCATTCTGATTCTGCTAATGACCATGTTTGTGCCCATACAGTGTTTTTCTGCATGACCTCTGCCTCATCTGCTCTGCTTCTGTGTATGAGAAATGGTGGTTACTTAACTGGCAGCTCTTCCATTTTTAGTTTTCATCTTGTTTAGTGTGTGGCCCCATGTCTCACTTACTGCATACTATGTGGACCACACTCTAGAGGCAGAACAGTTGATGGCTGTACGGACATTTTTTGTGGTACTCATTAATAGGGGGTTTGAGGATTTTATAAACCTTAATAAATCTATTTTCACAAGATCCCTGTTACATGTGTAATGCACACACACATAATTGGGGTTGTGTAACAGGAGTAAGGAGTTCACCTGTATGGGCAGCCTGTCTCAGTCTCATCTGCCACGTCTTGATGTAGTACTTGTTTGTAAAAGTGTAGTATGGAGGGCTGCCTTATATATGTGGCCCTGGTGTCAGGGTCAAAGTACATGGCTCCACCTTTCCCTACACCCTGTCCATCTTCACCCTTGAATCTCAACAGCACCGGTTGAATTAACAGAGACCTCAGTTGGGACTTCTTGTTCACCCTCTGTACTTAGGTGCTCAGCTGAGGACGATTACCAGTACTTAGGCCTCTTTCTCCAATTATAATAATGACAAACCAAAATGATAAAGTAAGAAGTTGGTATTCTTTAACAAATTTCCCTCTTCCTGGGACTCCCCTTCCAGGGTAACCCCTTGTTGCCCCATGTACAATGTCTTGAGGTCTTTTAGTTACAGTCTTTGTTGTAATAAACCAGAAGTCACTGGCTGCACTTAGCTGACTTGTAATTCCCCAGCACAGTCTCTGTTCCCTTCAGAGATGCTGCCCCATGCTGTTAATACTCACAGAATGGGTCCAACTCTGCCTCCATCAGTGATCGGGCTGCCTTGTTGTCTGAGGCTGACTGCTGCCTTAAATTACAGTCCTCCCCAACTGGGGTCCTCACTGCCTGGATCACGTCCTGCTCCTTGGTCAGAGCTTGACTCTTTACTTACAGTTCCTGTCTGAAACCATCTCCCTCTCTGTCTCTCTCCATCTTTTCTCCCGCAGGTCCAGAGAATCTTATGCTACCTATGTCCTGAGGAATACCAGCAAACTGTCATTGTTCAGTGTTGCCTTCTGGAATTGCTGCTGTAGTGTTTGTCCACCAGTGCCTCCATTCTAGCCCAGGTAAGTTTCTGTACCTGGTCCTGGCCCCCTTTTCAGGGGTTCATCCTTTACCACTTGCAGTCTCAGCATCCTTTAACTTTCACATGCCCTCTATGTCATTCTTCTGCACCGTGTCTGTGTTTAATTGAGCCTCGCTGCCAAATCTCTAGTGTCGGCTCATCCACATGGTGAGCATAGTAGGGGCAGGCTTTGATTCCCTGCTACAGTGGTAAAGTGTGTTCTGGGGTTATGTTGCTGTGTATCTTGTTCATGCTGTGTATTTTGCCGCCTCTAGGAGTAAAAGAGAACCACCTTCTCTCCCTCTCATTGTGTCTGGGCCATTGTCTAAAGATTTTCTCCAAGGGACCTGTGAAACCAGTTTGGTGACTTTGGCCACTTCACCCAGAGTGCTGACCACCTTTGAATTCATTGATCTGCATTAGCAGTGTTCATATGATGCTGCTTCTGGTTGGAACTGGTGATAATGTCAGAAAAGTGATTTAAGGGTCAGGCCACCCGGGCTGGGTCTCTTTTTCCTCCTGGGGCTGCTGAAGCCTGACAGCTGAACTGGGAGCCAGAAAAGCTTGCTTCCTATGGGGGGAGGGGATTCCCCACCCTCCCCTTCACTGGAGGAGCAAACTGACGCGATGTGAAGGGAAAGCCTTAGGTATAGGTTGAGAGAGTCTGTTTCAGGGCTTCAGACCTCTGTTTTCTTCCTCTTCTTTCCCTTTTTGTTTTTCTGAGTTTTGAGTGGAAGGATGCTGTGGTGGGGGTATCAATCCCTGCAACAAACTAGCCAAGGTTGGAGCTTGGCAGTTTTGCTGGCATTTTCTGGGCCAGGGCTGAGAGCCTGGCATGTTTTAGTTGCTGTTGTACCTTCTTTTGGGCTTGACATAGCGGTCGCTGAACCCCAGCTGTGTGTCTTGCTGGCAGTTTTGGCCATGCAGGCCTTGAGTGGGGTGATACCATGAGTGTATTCTTCCCTACTTCAGGCTTCCCAGGAAACAGGGTCCTGGCAGATACTGGCCGTGCAGGCCTTGAGTGAGATAGTGCTATGAATGTATTATTACCTAGTGCAGACTGACAAGGTACCAGGGCCCTGGCAGTCACTGGACCCTGTGTTGGGGATTGTAGTAGCTCAGCATGGTGGTATAGCTGAGACTACATAAGCCTGGGCCCTTTTTGCTGTTTCACATCTATTGCATTTCAGAACACCTGTGTGGGGATGAACCCCAGCCATATGCTGGCTGGCTGATTTGGGCCAGGGTGAAGCCCTGGCACTTCTTGTTGTTTGTCCAGGCCTCTGTGGTATATAAGCCTGGTTGGCTTTTTGCTGCCTAGTCTAGGTCCAGCAAAATAGGCCTGGGCCTTCTTTTGTCCCTTTTGCAGTTTGTGCTCCAACCAAGTGGTGTGGTTGGGTGCTAGTTGTAGTTTAGGCCCAAGTCAAATAGTCCTGGCACTCTTTTGTTGTATGTTCAGGCTCTGATGCAGGAGAGGCCTGAGTTCCCCTTTTGTTGTTTTACACCTGTTGCGTCTCAGCATAGCTGTGTTGCTGAGCCCTGCTGTACGTTTGCTGGGCCTGGCACATTTTGGGTCTGGTACATGTTGTTGCTTTTGTAGCTCTGTATCCTGACCAAGCAGTGTGGATGGCACTGGTTGCAGGTCAGGCTCTTTTGCTGTTTGGCTGTTCTCTTCCAGTTTCTTGCCCCAGCAAAACTGGGATTAGGGCTAGAAACTTTGAGGTGTGATATGCTGATGAAAACTGTAGTTAACCCCTCAAAGCCACCACATGGCAGTGGAGATCAGTGCTACAGCTTCGCAGGGAGCAATGAGAGGCTCATTGCAATGCATATGCTTTAGCAGCTCCCTGTGGCACAGTGGATCCATGAAGCAGCTCATAGGATTCTCAGCAATGGTATGGAGTGGGGGGCCCACACCAGAAAGGCAGGTATAGGGGTACAGGCCCCCAGAACTACCCTTTGGGGAGTTCTGAACCCCAGGCTGTCTGGGTAAAGCCTCCCCAAGAGGGTGCCACCTATAGACTTTGTTTTGTATTTTATAGCATTTTAAAATTATAGTTAGTGTTTACTTTTGCTTTTTCTTTATTCTCTGTAATAAAATTGGATTTTGTGTTTACACTGCTTGCGAGGAAAGGGTTGTTTGTGTTATTGGACACTCTAGTGATTCATTTAGTGTTTCCCAGGTAGACTGAGTGGGGGCTCAAGTGAAGGCACCCTCAAAATTGAACCCAGCCCTTGTTGCTGCTGACAGGTGCTTAGCAGAAGGGTACACATGAAAAGGTGTCACTATTCCAATTTTACTATTCCGACATCTACTATTCCAGCGTTAGTGAAGTTGAGGCACAGGGTGATTGAGATCTAAAGTATCCACTATTTTTTAACAACTAAGTTGAGAGGATGACAACCCAGAAGCAGATCCAGGATCTCCCAAAGGGGGAAGTGGGAGCAGCAACCGGCACTGCAGGGGTGGCTGCACCCACTGCTCCCAGCCTCCTTTGCTCCCGCCAGCGTGGGCAGACCTGTTAAAGTCCCTAAAGCATGTGAAAATCCCCTCCCTTCCCCTTCCTGCTTAGAGGCATGCTCTCTCTCTTCTCTTCTTCCCCTTTTCTTCTCACTTTCCTGCTTTCTGCAGCTGCTTTCTTCACTGCTCAGGGGCAGGGAAGCTCCAGAGCCAGCGGGCCTGAGGTGGGGGGCTGGCCTTAGCTGGGGAGGGCATAGCTGAAACAGCATGGTGGGAGAGTAGTTCCTCTACCTTGCCTGGTATTAGCAGGGGGAAGGGGAACTGCTGTTTATCTCTGCTGCTGTTGTCCCTTCCCCAGCTGAGCCCAGCCCTCTCCCTCCACCCTGCAGAGAGGACAGGAATGACTGGTGCTTCCCTGCCCTCTGGGTAAAGGGGGTTGTGCCTTTGAGCAGGAAGGGGAAGGAAAGGAGGATTTTCACCTGCCTCACAGACTTTAAGAAGTTCCTGGAAAATCCCATGGTGTGGTCCGATCCAAAAGTGGGGTGCAGCCACACCATTGTACCCCCTCTGGAACCAACCCTGCAGCAACCTAGCTTTCTAGAATACATCTAATTATGTATGTTCAAAGTGCATGTTCTGTTTGACATTGATTACAGCCGCAAGTCGGACACTAGGGTCTTGGATCTGGCATCCAGAAAATGAGGAACACACACGTGTACTGTTCTGAACATATTCTTATTTTTGTTTTTGGATTAAATGGAAAAAAGAAGGAAAGACTTGCTTCAGGTTGATCCAGAAAAAAGGCTTTATTTTACTTTCAGGTTATTTAATCTTTTGTTTACCATTTAAAATAGGCATTTGACTTCTACAGCTTAAATAAATTTTGAGTGAGCCTTAACCCAGCAAATCACTTTAAGAATGTGCTTCACTTTAAGCACAGGCATGTTTTGACAAAACAGAGCCTGAATAGCAAAATACACAACAAAAACCCACATTTAAAAAAAATTATTTGTTATGTGATACTAACATTTTTTTAAACACTGTTGACCAAGCTTTAAATTACCAACAAACTCCATGTGTAACTGTTAGGGCTGCATCATGCTGCATTTGCACCTGTGTGGGCAACTTCCTGCTTTGTGTGCTAAATGATCTGGAATATGTACACTATACCCATTGTCCCAGCCTCTGAACTCATGATGTAAGCTTCATGGGCATTTTCATTATATATCCTGTGACATCTCATCACTGAAATCTGGCACCTATAGAGTAATATGTTTTAAAAACATCAGATCTAAATGCCTTGTGGGTTCTGGAGATTTTAAGTGAATATCTTTTGAGTGTTTGAATATTTCTAGGCAAGCAATAGCTTAATATTTTAAAGGTAACAACTTATTCATGCTTTTATTAGTTCAAAGTATGGAATGCTTCTTTGTCCTTCAGTTAGTAAAAAAAGAATGACCTTCACCAATAAAACATTGTAGGCATGCATGTATTTTCTCATTAGTCTGGATGAGGAGACAGCCACTTCCACTCCTAAGAGAATAAACTTTTAGGTTGCATGATGTCAAGAAGTAAATTCTGTAGGACTTAGGCAAAATTGATACCCTCTTGGTCAGGCTACGGGGAGTACACGGGGAAGGGAATTTGACTGTAGGAGTTTACTACAGACCTTCAAACCAAGAGGAAGACCTCGGCCAGGGAATTAGCAGAGACTGCACACTCTCAGACTACCCAGACGTCTCATGAGAGGAGCACTGAGCAAAATTTGATTGCTTACAAAGCTTCCTCACTTGCATGAAAGAGCTCTATCTGAGTCAAGAAAGACTTGCCCTGACCAGGGGCAAGGCACTTCTAGACTTGGTTCTGGCCAAAGAGGATGATCTAGCGAGCAACCTGAGAAAGCTGGGTGAAAGTGACCATGAGATGATCACTTTTTCCATCCATCATGAGTCAGGGAAATCAGACAGAAGGGTAGAAATCCTTGATTATAGGAAAGCTTACTTCCACTAGCTTAGGGGATTGGTTGGCAAGGCCCTGCAGGATCCTAGTCTGATGAGGAATGGAGTACAAGAAGAGTGGCCGTTCCTCAAGGAAGTGATTGTAGGAGCACAAACGAAGTCCATTCCGCTTCATAAGAAAGGCAGCAAAAGGGCTGGGAGACTCCATTGGCTCAATAGGGAAGTCATGGACCTCCTGAACTTAAAAAGAGAAGCTTACAAGGGATGGAAGTCAGAAGTAACCACCAAAGAGGAGTACTCAGCAATAGCCCATACCTGTAGGTAGTGGATTAGGACAGCAAAGGCACAAACTGAATACAAATTGGCAACCAGAATCAAGGACAACAAAAAGTCAGTCTTTAGGTATGTAAGAAGTTGGAGAAAATGTAAGGGAAGCATAGGGCCCCTGATGAATGAAATGGGATAGCTGATAACTGAACAAAACCAAATCCTAAACAAATACTTTGCATTGGTATTCCACCAGTCCAAGGGTGTTAGCCTGCTTGATAGGATACAGGATGATTAAGGTGGAGGTGATGATCACCCTCCTGTAGTTGGTGAAGATCTTGTAGGGGAACACCTAGAGAAGCTAAATATCTACAAATCAGTAGGACTGGATGAACTACATGTGAGCTTGCTAAAAGAACTGACCAACATCATTGCGCAACCTATGGCAAAGTTATTTGAAGAGTCATGGCACTTGGGAGAGGTCCCAGTCTTCATGAAAGGGAGGAAGAAGGACCCCAGGAATTACAGGCCAATCAGTTTGACCTCAATCCCTGGTAAAATCCTGGAAAAAATTATCAAAGAATCCATTATTGATAGGCTAACAAAAGGCAGCATTCAAAAGGACAGCCAACATGGCTTCATCGCAGGCAGGTCATGCCTGACCTGCCTCATTTCCTTCTACAGTCGGGTAGCTCACCACTTCGATAGAGGAAATGAGGTTGGTGTCATATACTTAGACTTCAAAAAGGCCTTCAGCCTAGTCTTCCACAATGTCCTCATGGTAAAATTGAGAAAATATGGCCTCAACTATTTTAAGGTCTGGTGGCAAGGTAACTGGCTTCAAGGTAGGACCCAGAGTATTGATAGATGGAACTGAGTCAACATGGCAGAAGGTGACCAGTGGCATCCATCAGGGTTCAGTACTCAGACCAGTACTTTTCAACATGTTCATCAATGATTTGGATTTGGGTATTAAAAGTGAACTGGCAAAGTTCACGGATGACACCAAATTTATGGGGAAGCATGATAACACTTGAAGACAGGCTGACTTGGACAGGCTTGTAAGGTAGGTGGATCTCAACCTGATGTTGTTTAATACAGAGAAATGTAAAGTGCTCCATCTGGGGAGAAATAATCTGCAACACACTTACAAGCTTGGCAGTGCTACGCTTGCCAGCACCACAACTGAATGAGACCTCGGTGTTGTGATAGATCACAGAATGAACATGAGCCACCAATGCAATACTGTAGCTGGCAGAGAAAATCAAACACTGGCATGCATCTATTGAGGCATCTTGAGCAAGACTAAAAATGTCATCCTCCCATTCTACTTGGCCTTGGTGAGGATGCAGCTGGAGTGCTGCATCCAGTTCTGGGTGTCACACTTCAGGAAGCGTGTGGAAAAGCTTGAGAGAGTCCAAAGGAAGGCCACAAACATGATTACAGGTCTGGAGAGCAGACCATATGAGGAGAGGCTGAAAGACTTGGGACTCTCCAGCCTGGAGAAGAGAAGATTCAGACGGGACTTGGTGGCAGCCTATAAGTATATTAGGGGTGTACATCAGGTCCTGAAGAAGCATCTGTTCACCAAGGCACCCCAGGAGAGGACAAGAAACAATGGGCACAAACTGATTGAAGAATGCTTCAGGCTGGACATACAGAAACACTTCTTTACAAGTTGAGTGCTAAGGGTCTGGAACCCCAGAGGTGGTAGTCGCCCACACTGGCGATCATCAAAAAGTGTCTTGACACCCACCTTGCTGGGGTTATCTGACCCCAGCAGTCTTTCCTGCCCAAGTGCAGGGGAGCTGGACCCAATGATCTTTCCAGCCCCTAACATCTATGAAAATCTATGAATCTAAGAAAATTGCCATTACTTCGATAGGAGCTTTGTGTAAGGACTATGTCAGGTCTGCACTATTTGACTTCTAGTTGTCACATGAATATGAAATACTTTATTGTCAACAATACCTCCTTCTGTTACACCACTGCAGTTAGAAGCCACTACTGAAATTTTGACCCTAACTTTAAATGTCTCATTTTTTTCTCTTAAAGTGTAGTTCTTAATGGGATGGGGGAAAATTGCATAACCCCAATGTCAGGATGAGGTAACTGACCACACTCTGCAGGAAGCCCCACCCTTGCCTCAAAGCCAGATATAAAAGCATTGAACAGATTGGTCTCAGGTATTGGTTTCAGTGTATTTTTTTCTCAACCCAGCCTGGTCTCCAGTTTCTGCCTTTCCTCTGTCTCCAGTTTCTGACCAGCCTTGTGGAGATGTTGCTCCTGATCTTTGGATGGCCTTCTGGACTTTGATTTTAGCTCAGTCCTTTGTTGCCCGCTCTGCTTCCACCATGACTGTGACTGTTTATGCCTTGGTTGAGACATTTTGCCCTCAACATCTTGAAATCAGAACTGAGATGTCTGAAGTTAGGATTCCAGACACAGAGATACCTGCTTTCTCTGATCATTTTTGAAAATTGAGGCTTATTCTGTGTTCTTTCAGTCCTTTTAAATGAAAATGAAAAACACAGAAAAAAATTAAAACAAGACTTTGCTAGATTTCCCAGGCATTTCTGTTTCTCAGTGATGGGGCAATGCATAGAGACCTCGACCATGCCTTTCATCAAGAGGTGCTGAATGAAGACTTGGGCCTTGACATTTTTCTTAGTGGATGATGTCTCAACTCCTTACTGAAATGCCTCTCCTTTGTAAATTCGTTGCCATTCATCTTTCACTTTACTCAAGTGTGTCATTGTCACTTACCTGGATGGATGATACGGCACTTGTAATTGCTGCTAATCAAAAACTGAAAATGAAGTGCCAGCAGGTCCCTTTTCTTGCCTTTTCACTAGAAGTCAGAAGCTGACTCCCCTTATTGGGCTTTGGCTTTATTAACAAAGGTATTAACAATAACAAAATTAGCTCAAAACTGCCTGACTGAGGGCTGTTAACTTTCATAAGATGGCTCATCCTATGTGTCTTCTACATACACGCTTCCTTTGTGTCTGATATGGTAATAAGCCAAGTGCCTCGCTGGGTCTTGCAAATAGATTACAAGCGGGATTTTTAAAAGGAACAGCAGCTTCATAATGATGAAAGCATTTGAATATCCCACCCCACCTTTTCCAGCAGAGGTATATCAGTATTTCAGATTTTCTTCTAAAATACTTTACTAAATGTGTATTATTTTAACAAGGACAGACTGAACTGATTTTGATGATAATAGTCATATTGCTAGGCCTTGTGGTAGATAATATTGTATGATTCCTGAGGGAAATGGCTCCTAAAATGATACTTTCCTTTTAAATTGTGGTTTATGCCTGAGCTATTTATAGCTGCTCTTTCTTTTCCCACAGAATTGTGGCTTATATGGTCTTTGAGATACCTTTTGGGAAAAGGAAGCTGCTTCCTGATTCCTTACATTTTCCTGGTGCAAACATGTTCAAAGGACTTACTCTCACCCACCCTGCCCTGCCTTCTGCTTTGTTCCAAAATAGGTTTCCAGATGCAAACACCTTCTTGGCCAGGTTTGTCAGGAGGGGGAAGCATGTATTCCATGCAGCAGTGAAGAAGCAAAGCCAGCTGCACTTCTGTCTAACTGACAGTTTCAGTGCTTTTGAAGCAGTTGACTACAGGAAAGTGTAATTTATAATCTTCACAGTACACCTGTGAAGTAGGCACACTTTGCACTCCCAGGCACTGCCTTTTTTGGGGCATGCAAAAATGGCTGTGCTCATAACAGTGGCTGATTGTCTGCTGCAGTTGGCATTGTGACAGCCAGCACTGCCCTGGGCATCATACAGCTGCCCAGGGCATGGCACTGTCCTGGATATGCCTCTGCCAGTAGCATGCTACCTTGGCAAGCCAGAGTTCAGCAGGGACTGTGAAACCTGTGGGAGAAGAGGATGAATTAGCTGGAGCTGAGCATTGTCTTACTAGAATGCTACTGGTACCTGAGCTAGCTAGTTTAAGTAAGCTTGGGTATCTCGGCAATTAGTTGCTTCTGTGACCACAATGAAGATTTACATCTGGTTGCAGTTTTAGGTTCATATCACTTCTCGGCCTTTTGAAGGCTCAGATCAAGTGTAGGTCCACGACATCTACGTAGAACACATCACGGGCCTCTGCCAGTACTCCGACCCCACCAGACGAGCCGCCACCGGTCCGGACCCAGAGGGGACTGCCTGAACCCCCCCCCCC
>NW_017728995.1:37358150-37367483 GCF_001723915.1 Gavialis gangeticus
CCATTGTAACGGGTTTGTGTGTATCGATCTCCTTTCTCTCTCAGTGTCACGAACTCCCTCCCTCCCCTTCCCCCTTCCCCCCATTCCCCAACCCTGGGCTTAGATGGCTAACATTGTATCTCCTATAACCTAGTTGCGTTCCCCTCCTCACCCCCATCCCTCTATTGTTAGTCCCTCACTTGGGCAATCTGTATTTCCCTACCAGCTTTGTCATCACTTTTGAATTCCCAATCCTAAACATTTACTAATAAAATTCAATCTATATCCTTGTATAGGCATCCTTTTCATTATTTAAGGATGAATTAAAGATGCTGAGCACCACCAAGGAACATTAAATTGGTACTATTTAAGTTGATGTCAGGACCTCTGAAATTCAAGCAGTATGCACTTAAATTTTCCAGTATTTGGCTTCTGTTCCTCTTTGGGGAAACACTCAGGAAGTGCTGGAGTACTTGCATCATTAGGAAACTTAGCCAAGAAGTTTTATAATCTGATGGGTGATTTATTTTTGTGGCCATTTGTGACATGCTTGGCTCTGACCATTTTGTGTTTCTATTCTATTATTAGGAATGGTTGTAGTATTTTTTCCTCTCTTTTTCATTCAAACAGAATGATATGTCTTTTGCTGGTACATGCTGCTTTTACACACAGGCACTGTTTCACCACAGTGGGCAAGAACACGTGGATTAGTCATATGCTTGAGGTCTACTTTAATTTTAATACTACTTGGCTAATTGGGGCTGGCCAATCTTCCGTTCTTTTTCTCTGGTATACACAAATGATAGAAGACTTCTGAATTAACCTTCTTGGCTAAACATGAATGCTGTGGGCCAAATTTCACCTTACTCCAAAGCATACAGTAAGTGTGATAGTTGTGTTCTCCTTACATTTTTACATCTTGATCATTACTGAGTGCCTAACGGCAACGTAAGGAACTAGTTTTGTGTTCTGAACTCTCTGCACTTTTATTTGTTCCATTTTTCTCTCTGAATAGTGACTGGAAAATGCTTGTGTTTAGTGCTTGTATGTATGAGAAGTGAAATCATAAGAGAGTTTTAAAATGTAGAAAAATGTGGCATATAATAATTCTGACATGCTGAGGGAGGAGCTGGATGTTCAGTGTACAGAGACTGTGTGTTTTCTTCTGGCAAACTGAACAAATGTCTTCAGATACTTTTGTTGGACACAGAAGATTAGGTTTCATTTTAGAATTGGTTACAGAGACTTTAGATAAACGCTGGAGCCATGTATCTTTTGTGTCCTTCCTTGTTTCTATCTCTGTACTTTACACGATACCTGACAGCATAAATCATGTGGCTTTAGGTTGAAGAAAAGTTAATGTTGAGGGATTGGCTTTATAAAGAATGTAACCCTGGGCACGACACTACCTGTGCCTTCACCTGAATGGTGGGATCCTGGGATACCCGGTAGTCAGTGGCCCTGCCCAGCTCCCTGGGTAGATGCTGCAGGGTTCCCGAGTGGAGAGCCTCCCCTTACAGTCAACCTTGCAGACCATTATAAAACTATTTACAGGATTTAATTATTTACAAGGTAATGTATAACCGGTGCAATAGAACAAATGTTACACCACATGACCTGGTGATGGTAGCTTAAGGGTTAATGCTTCTTGGATACACTTTACACTAGGGGAAGGTATACAAATTACCCACAATAAATAAGGAATCAATACATAAATACATTGACACTCCAACTAATAAAACTTCAAGAACTTATTTACACAGTCCATAACTTGTACAGTGTGTACTGAGGACCCTGTGCGCACTGCCCTTGGCTGGGTGTCTCAGGGAGCAGGACTGCATCTGTGCCCCTGAAAAGGATCTGTGGGTGGTCCCTGGTGTTGGCGTCCCTCGCACGAGCTCCGGGGGTCTCCATGCAGCAGGTGGTGGCTCCTCCCCTGCGGTCCCTGCAAGAGAGCTGATTCCTGCTCAGACCCAGTGACAATGCGTAGGGGGTGCACGTGCACCCCCTGAGGGTGCTGGTGCACCCCCTGACCACTTGTGCTCGCTGCTGGTGGGCAGGGGGAGGCAGGAGTGCCAGTACAACCCCTGCAAGCACCAGCCAATTGCTGCAGCCGCTCCCAGAAGCAGCTGCAGGAAGTGGCTGCAGTGATTGGCCATTGCGGCATCCCCTCCCCCTGGTCAGTGGGACTGGTTGCAGGGGCACATGTGACCCCCCCCGACTAAGGCGGCACCAGTCGCCCTTGCCTAGACCCCTTCCCTGGCTCAGCATGGAGCAGTGTTTGGGCTGCAGGTGGTTAACAGCTTCCCCTGCCCAGCACAGCCTCACAGCACCTGACAAATGCAGCCCCTCCCTGGGCCCTGCCTGCCCCGGGGCTTCTGGTAGCTGGAGCAGTCCCTGCCCCTGTAGCCCAGGGCTCCCTCCAGCACCTGAGCCTGCCCCTCCCCGGGGCCTTCTCACTCACAGGGGAAAAATCAGGGCAGTCTCCAGCCTCTTTCCCTGGCTCTGCGTCCCCTCCCCTGCTGTGCTCATCCAGCCACACAGGGGCTTGCAGGAGGATCTTCCCAGGCTCAGAGTCTCCTTACAGGTAGCTCCTCTCTTGTGCTGCCCCACAGGGCTCAGAAGGGAAGGGAAGGAGAACGGACATACTGTAACACGCTCCATGTAGCTTCTCGCTGCTACTTCTGCAGGGTTGACAGGGGCTCTCGGGGGAGATGGCGTGGGGAGATCCTTTCCCTGGTCTCCAGCCTCTCTCACCCCCCCCTTCTTTGTTCTCCCCCTGGGAAAACTTCTACCCTCTTTTAATCAAGCCTTTCAGCCAATCCCAGGCCAGGGTGCTTCCCAGGCTTTTGCTAACATCTCTCACTCAAGCCTTGCTGGGGTTACTTCACCCCTCCCATTTTCAAGAGGGCTGCCTCCAAAACAGCTTCACTCACCCTCAGGGCAAACGGTGCCCCTACTGGGACAAACTCTGTCTCTTTGCACTCTGTCCCTCTGCAGGGCAGCCTTTCCTATTCCTTCAGGTGGGTCCATTTTTAATGCTGCTACAATAAGACCCAAGTATTCCTCTGGCTGGAGAAAAGGCAAAGGGGGCAGAAACACTTAGCTGAAAATCTCTGCAAGATTTGGGAACTTTCAATGGAGTCCTTTCTTCTGCGTGTTGTCAGAAATTTGTTGTTAGCTGGTTCATTGTATTGTATTGGCTGGGGATTTGTAGGACACAACCCTAATTCCAGGAATTATAATGGCCCTCCCTGGGTGGAGGAAGTCTTCTTCAACTGTCCTCAGTACTGTCAGGACAGCCAGTTCAGTTTCTGTGTTGGCATGAGGCTTTTCCTTCATCCTTCACAGCTGCCTGTGGACTGTCACCCTCACCATTGATAAAAGTCATAAAGCACAAAGGAAGCATTAACGGAGATCTAATCAGCATTAATGAATCCATTTAATAACCAATGCTGTCAGTTCCTTTTGGCTCCTTCTCCCCTTCAACATGCATTGCTTGCTCTACTGTGTCATTGTATGCTATATGTATGTCACACACAACATTCACAAAAAAAACAACCTGATTGCCGGAAGTGTAGAGCATCCACTGAAGTTCAGTAGTAAGTCAAAGAGCAATAGTGATCGTTTTAGGCAAATGTGCCTACTTCACAGGTGTACTGTGAAGATTAATAAATTATTTAAAATTTTCACCAATTTGTTACGATTGCATGCTTTGGGAAGAGAACATAATGGAACATTAGCATTTGAGAACAGGCACGGTGGTCAGGTATGCCTTGATGAAAGAGAGGAGCTTGTGACTGAAGGTGGCAACAGTTTGGTTCCTTTCCCTGTGGTGCAGGCCCATGCTAAAAATCAAATAACATATAGCATACAATGCATTTCTGTCCAAATGCAAATAAGATGTAGGGAATTAAAGTTCACTTTAAACAAGGCAGTGTTTTAAATGGCTTTGCCAAATTATAGATAATCTGCACCTCCCTAGAACATGGCCCATGGGCTGCAATAATGGGAGTTATCTTTTTAAAGCAATAGAATCTGGTATTAAGCAGGCTCACTCTCTATCACTCCATTTCCAAAGGGAATGATGGCATTTAATAGTGCAGCAGCATGACATGATACGAAAGTCACACTGTCCATCACAATAGCCCTTGTTTCCAACAGGCCACAATAGATTAAATTCCAGTTTTTCTTGATTATAATCGCATTATTTACTACCCCAAGAGTTATTGACATTCCTGTTCAGTCAGTGCCTGTTCAATTGGTGCTGGAATGATTGGTATGATGCCTTCTCCACAGGTGATTTTTGCAAGGCCAAATGATCAAAGTATTTAAACAATCATCCCAACAATCAGCCTAACAGCTTTCTTCTATTTTTCCATTTTAGTTTCATTGTGAAAGGCAGATTGATCGGAACTTGCTTTTCTTTTAAAGATTTTAATAGTGTTACAGAAATACTCTGAGAATGCTTTAACAGTTATATCTTGCTAATTGGACTATATATTTTTTCTTTGTTTCTTACCACAATCTTAAATTTTTAGTCCCAACAGATCATAGTATGTGATTGAAGTAAACTTCTGACCAGGCCTATTGTGTGTTCTCGGTCTTTGTGGTGCAGGGGGCACCAAGCCTCTCCTTTGGAAGACTCATTGCTTCCTTAGTCCAGTTGTATACCATCAAGCTGATCCACCTCTTCAACTCTGCTCAGTCTACCTGGCTCCCATCCGAAGTCTCAGCTGACCTGCTGGGCTCTCTATTTTGCTTTCATGCCTCTTGGTTGAAGTGAGAGTCTCAGTCTCAGAGAACTCCATTTTCTCTATTCTGTACTGAGTGGCCAAGAGGAGGATGATCTGCCTGGCTAGTTTCCTGCTGGGCCAGGCCAAGATGATGACTGTGAAAAGCCACACTTACTGGCTCACAGGGGGCCAGCTCCAGTGATGCCTTCCAGTTCCTGGTCCGGTTGCAAGTTGCATTTGATTTTAGATACCTTCACCTTGCGACAAGGCCCCCTGCAAGGTGGAAGATGGACAGCTGGTCCTACATGGGTAATCCCCATAAGGGGCATGGAGAAGGGGGCTTTAATCTCTGGAGACGGTGTTTTTTGTTTGTTTGTTTTTTGCTAACAAGTAATTCATGCTCAGTCCCTGGGAGGGCAACATATCTTTGCCCTTTCACCATTTGTTTTTAATATTTGTATAACAAAGGTTTTCAAAGAGTCTTCCTCTCTGTTTGTGGTACTCTGGTACCACTGTGGTACTCCACATCGTGGCTCTTCTAGTTAAAATTATTTCACAGGACACTGGGAAAGAAAGGACCATCCAAAGAGGAATTTTCTTGATTGAACTCCATGAGAGAGGTTGCTGCTTTTCGCATTATTATAGTACTTTTGGGAATAACAATTTAAAATTTTCTAGAGAAATGGTCCTATTTAAATGGGGACCACAAGGTATCTCAGACAGTAAATTAGGGGAGCCATGGAAAACAGTCATATGTGGGTAGTAATTCTGTTCAAATGCAAATATAGACATCATTGTTAAACAAGGGGAGTACATAGAAGAAGTTTGGAATACCTAGTAGATTTGTCATTATCTTATCCTTTCCAGAGTTTCTTGTACCTGTGCAAGAGTCAGTGTATTGTTTGTAATTCCTGTCTGACACTTTAGTAACAGAAACCGCCCCCGTTACTCTGGAATTCAGAGAAGTTCAGACTCTAATTTAACAAAGTGCTTTACTCAGTTGAATCTTACAAGTGCATGCTTTAAGTTGGGGTGGCCAACCTGCCATACACATACCACAAGTGGCACAGGTAGCCTCTCTGTGTGGTGTGTGACAGACTGGGGAGGGAGCATGTAGCGTAGTGGCAGAAAGTCGAGAGCAGAACAGAAGATCAGGCAAGGAGCAGAATCGCATTCTGTCACATCCTCTGCCCTTCCTTGACATTCTGCCCTTCATGCCAGGAGGCAAAGAGTCTGACATATGAGGCATAGGATAGCTGGCTGACTTGGTACAGAAAGTGGCAAAGCAGCCCTTGTGTAGATATTCTCTTTACACAGGCTGCGTTCTCCAGTGACTGTCTCTGGTTGCCCAAAATTTGCTTTGTGCCACATAAGCAGAAAAGAATTGTCAAAATAAGTCTAATCTGTGGGATTCCTGTAAATCTAATGCATTTTGCTTTCTGTGTACTGTACCTCTACATTTCTAAACATGCTAAATATTGCATGCAGAGTTCATAAGCCATTTTGTTTTCAGAGTTCAGTCTAGATTCAGATGACAGTCGTTTTGCACCCTGTCATGGTGGTTTCACTTCTGTTTGGTCTTTCAATTTCAAGCAAGTAGTCAGAGTTACCAGTATTCTGTTGGCTCCTTGTGTGTGGGGAAAAATGTGATTTTTGAGACATTTAGACCCAGACTTAGATCTGGATTGCAATCTCTGTGTCAGCTCCCTTTCATGCTCGTATTTACATTTTCAGTAAGATACCAGAAGTGCTTGAAATATTTCAGCTCAGTTTAGGTTGGGATCTAGTGAAGCACTTGGGTACATTATTAATCCTTCATCTGGAGCAAGGTTCACTGAGGCTGACTTTAAGCCCTGCCACTGCTTCAATTTCCCCCTCACTTAATTGTAATCAGACTTCGTATTCCAGTTAGTCAGTAAAACTCCTCTTCTAGGAGACTGCCTCACGAAGTTCAAAGTGCAGATATTCCATCTAGCCTCCTACCACCATCAAGGTGCAGAGTTTCCAATCTTGTCCCTATTTAGCCTTTCTGTCTAACTTCTATCAGGTGTTCCTTCAGACTTTTGCCTAGGAGCTCTAGAGCTTCCTAACCTAGTTAGAAGACTATGTAGACATCTCAACTGGCCTTTCCTGATATTTTCACAGTTATACGTCCGTGACTAGGGAGTGAGGACACCTTAAATAAACAGAAGTAATATATACTAAATGTTGTTTTTTCTATCTTAGCAGATGTAATTATAAAATTATAGTAAATTGTATAGAAAATGTATGTATCTAATTTAGTACTCAATACTGATAAGACTGCTTTTTATCTGTCTATGTCCACAAATCTAAAGGTAATACTTTCCGTGGTGGACTAGATCCGCATATTAGCAATGCATGTTTTTCAGAAAGTTCATACACAGTATCGTGGTTCAGAATTAGTCATTTAAAAATAAGCAAGGTAAGTTTTACTCTGTTTCAGTATTGCCATTTATGGTTTTGGTGTGGAATATTAACTACATATAGGTTTGAATCAAAATCCTACCAATTTTGTGGCTCGTTTCTAGTATTAAAATCTTTGTTTTTCTTGCAGTATTCAGGGAAAAGTATTTAAGAAGGTAATTTGCCTTCTTTTTGGGTAGATCTTAAAATTTCCTATTTTAATAAGAGGATCTGAATTCTTCCTATTGCAAACTGTATGCATCTTTACCCTTTAATTTGTACCTAGTAGAGGTGCACACGATTGACTTTGGAGTTACAGCAGGGATGAATCTGGCCCACTGAATGTTTTTATCATGGCACTATAGCACTTCCTTGAAGGGTTTTTTATTAAAAAAAAAAATGAAGACCTATTCAGACAGTCTTTTCATCTGGATTTTGTACTATATGGAAGTGATTATACTGTTCGTATACTGTACTTGAACCCTTTTAGCTTGACATGCCATTTGCTAGCTGTAAAATTATTACAGATATTGATGCTCTTTTATATTTTCAGACTTTGCAGAACATATTAATTCATTTGAAACATGGTGATTTCTGTAAATAGCTTTATCCAGCTAACACTGCTAGGACTGTTAGAATAATGGTTTCTTTGGTCAATTTGGAAACAATTTGTGAAAAGACTACAATGACTAAACTTGATGCTTTGCTGTTGAACACTTTAAATGAGATTTTAGGTTAAAGAGTTTGGTCAGAATTAGGTCATTAATTTTGTAGGGGATTTTCCATGTTTTGGTCCCTCCATTTTTTTTGTAATTTACACCCACCTGTGTCTGTGTTGTGTCCAAGTTGTCATCTTTCAGCTTAGGAAGCTGCTCCAGGGAGCAGTGTGGAGACAATACTTTATACCCTGAAAGGTAGTGAGGGCACACATGAGAGAACAGACCAGGGTGGTTTCTAGTGATCCTAGAAGGTTATGTAAAATCTTAAGTAACTGTCTGATACTGAAATTAATTTAACTGTGAAAACAGAGATGAGAGTATTACTTCTATATTTAAGACTATAATCTCTGCATATTTGCCTTATGAAATATTTCTCCCTATCCAACTTCTTCATTGACTTTTTGTAGATCACTAAGGAAAATATTTGATGGAAAAATATTTGCTGACATGGGTGAATCCAGGATTTAGTAAAGGGGTGTGCAGGAGAAGTGACAAATGTACAGCTACCCCTGCAACTCCCAACTCCCAAATCCCTTCTAACCCTGGTGGGAAGACCACACTGGAAGCAACAGCTAGGGACTTTTTTGAAGTCCTGGAATCAGGTAAGAAGCTTCTGCCCCCCACCTCCCTTTTCAGCTCCCCCTCCCCTCCCCTTTGTGCTCAGTGCTATGTCCCTTCTCCCCTTTCCCTGCCTCCTGTCCCATCCCCTGTTGCCTCTGTACCCAGCTGATCTGGAGTGGGGAGCGCCAAAGAGAGAGAAATGGGAGAGCTACAGTAAAAGCTGTGTTATCCAGCACTTTACCATCCGGAATGCTCTATTAACCGACATCTGTCACAGACGGCATCTGTTGTTTACGGTAGTGGATTGATGCAGCAAAAGCAAATCCGGAAGTCTCACCGTGGCACTTCCAGTTTCGCCGAGTCCCACTTCTTCTTTGAAGACCGTGGCCTGGGGCAAAGCAGCCTTCATGGGGCTCCCCTCCCTGTCCCCTGGCATACTGACTCCAGAGACTGAAAGCCCTGGTGCACTGGATGTGGTGGGAGGGGCAGCAGCCTGAACAGGCAAAGATGCCTCCAACCTGCTGGGCTGCAGATAAGCTCTCAGATAACCAGCATATTTGATTAACCGGCACCCCCCATTCCCCATGGATGCTAGATAATAGGGCTTTTACTGTATATAAGTTAGAGAAAAATATTGGCACAAGTTCACATAGTGACAAATAGGCCGTAAATGCATTTCGACTGGGAATTAGAAGCTTTATAACAATTAGAGTGAAGTTTTGGAATGACGGTCTTCTGCACAAAAAGATAATGGGAAGCAAGGTACCTGCATTGCTTTAGGACAGACCTCAGCAACTTTGTGGAAAAGATAACATAAGATGGGGTGTTCTGAGGACAGTAATCAGTATGTGTCATATATAGAGTCAAGTATTAGCCACCTCTCTGGTGGGGGGTAGAAAGGAAACTCAGTCTCT
>NW_017728995.1:37372483-37373934 GCF_001723915.1 Gavialis gangeticus
TCCCCCATGTCCTCCTCCCTTCTTGCAGACAGCCACAGAGCTGGGAGGGGAGGGGAGGGGCAGGCTAGGGGAGAGAGGTTGCAGGCAGGCGGGTTTGATTTACACCCCCCAAAAAATGGCCAAAACCAGTTTGAGAGAAACCTGGTTGAGTGTAGTATCAGACTTAACTGATTTGGCTCAAACCAGTTTATGCAATGTATGTCCAAGACCTCTTGCTGGCTTAAGTTAAACCAGACTCTCCCACCATCCCGGCGTACTCTCTGAGCTGGGGAGGGCTCTCAGCTCCAGCCACAGGGCTGACCCTGCCCCTCTGCTCTGTAGCTGGAGCAGGGATGGGCCCTAGGAGAGACATGGGCTGGCACAGCCCCATTAAGGCAAAGTAGGCAGGGAGGGGGTTAATTCTTCCCTCCTTCCTCTCTTCCCCCACCACAGCCTGGGTCAGCCTGCCTGCTGGGGAGCAGGGGGCTGCAGCAGTGGCCCCTGGAGCTGGCAGACCCTGGCTTCAGGGAAGGGATAGAGGCAGGAATTAACCCTTCTTCCTGCTCTCTTCACCTTTAATGGGGCCATGCTCTGGGAGGAGGAGGGGGACTCTGTGAGGCACTAGATGGGGACTCTTCCCCCTCCTCTTCCCTCCCAGAGGGGCAGCGGGGCCATGGAGCTTAACTGGGCAGGGTGTGGGTGTGTGGGTGTGTGAGGTAAGGTGGGGGGGTGTAGGGACCCCAACACACTCCCCCCCATGGTGTGCAGCTACCGCTGCCTAGCAGCACGTGGGGAAGTCAGGGTGCTTGCGCCTGGTGTAGGTGTGGCTCTGGCCAGCGCTGTGCAGGAGGAGGAAGTGGAGCCTGCCTTATCCCCGCGGCTCTGCTCCCTGAACCTGAGCCTGTAGTGGCGGAAGCCCTGCACTGGAGCCAGCTGCTTCCCCAGCTGCCCTCTGTCCAGGTCCTTCACTGTGTCAGGAGTGGAGAGAGCCCCACCCCGTGCTTCCCCACAGAATCCAGTGTGGGGCTTCCCTGGGCAAGTGTGGGGCTGCAGTTATGGCACAGAGCCCCTGCAATAAGAGACAGTGAGCACTGCACTGGGGGCAAGGAGTGCAGCCTGCCCAGCCACTTCTATCCCCATGGCTCTGCATTCACAGAGGGGAAGCCCCATGCTGGACTCTGTGGGGAAGCTGGGTGCGGGGCTCCTTCCACTCCTGGCAGTGTGTGGGAGCTGCACAGCAGGCAGCAGGGGAAGCAGCTGGCTCCAGTGTGGGGCTTCCCCCACTGCAGGCTCACACTAAGGGAGCAGAGCTACGGCGATAAGGCAGGCTCCACTCTCTCCCCCTGTGCAGTGCTGGCCAGAGCCGCACCTGTGCCTGGCACGAGCACCCTGACCTCCCTGCCTGCTGCTGCTGCCAGGCAGCAGGGGCTGCATGCCATGGGGGGAGTGTGTGGGGGTCCCTACACCCCCCA
>NW_017728995.1:37378934-37379773 GCF_001723915.1 Gavialis gangeticus
ATAGGGCTTTTACTGTATATAAGTTAGAGAAAAATATTGGCACAAGTTCACATAGTGACAAATAGGCCGTAAATGCATTTCGACTGGGAATTAGAAGCTTTATAACAATTAGAGTGAAGTTTTGGAATGACGGTCTTCTGCACAAAAAGATAATGGGAAGCAAGGTACCTGCATTGCTTTAGGACAGACCTCAGCAACTTTGTGGAAAAGATAACATAAGATGGGGTGTTCTGAGGACAGTAATCAGTATGTGTCATATATAGAGTCAAGTATTAGCCACCTCTCTGGTGGGGGGTAGAAAGGAAACTCAGTCTCTGCGTGGAGGTGTTTGATAATTCTGTATTTAAGGGCTTCTAATGGTCATGTAGTAGCATTTCCTTTTCCTTCATGAATATGTTATTTGGCTTCTGGGATTTTCCCCCCTTTTTATGGACATTGGCTGGACTGTACTGTTGCTTCTTTTGGTACTTAGAAATCTCTAAGAGCACAGACAGAAGTTGTTTGTCATGCGATCTGGTCCCTGAAAGCACTCTACAGTCTTGTCATGACACGTTCACAGCTGCAGAGTGCTTTTAAAGTGGCTGATCGCATGACAAATGAGGGATCAGATGAAGGCACTCCATTTTGGGGCACCTTAGGGAACTTGTGTTCCCTAGGCTTAATCTGTCATGCAGTGTTTAAGCTGTCATGCCCCAGGGATGTCTACAGGAATGGAGGAGAGGATGAGGCAGGGGGAGTGACCTGTGCCTGGGGTTTGCCCAGTCTGAGCTGAAGGGGAGAGACTGGTGGATTGGAGCCCCCCCCCTCCACCTTGTGGCTCCCTCCCAGCCCCCCCCCTC
>NW_017728995.1:37384773-37389124 GCF_001723915.1 Gavialis gangeticus
TGTCCAAGACCTCTTGCTGGCTTAAGTTAAACCAGACTCTCCCACCATCCCGGCGTACTCTCTGAGCTGGGGAGGGCTCTCAGCTCCAGCCACAGGGCTGACCCTGCCCCTCTGCTCTGTAGCTGGAGCAGGGATGGGCCCTAGGAGAGACATGGGCTGGCACAGCCCCATTAAGGCAAAGTAGGCAGGGAGGGGGTTAATTCTTCCCTCCTTCCTCTCTTCCCCCACCACAGCCTGGGTCAGCCTGCCTGCTGGGGAGCAGGGGGCTGCAGCAGTGGCCCCTGGAGCTGGCAGACCCTGGCTTCAGGGAAGGGATAGAGGCAGGAATTAACCCTTCTTCCTGCTCTCTTCACCTTTAATGGGGCCATGCTCTGGGAGGAGGAGGGGGACTCTGTGAGGCACTAGATGGGGACTCTTCCCCCTCCTCTTCCCTCCCAGAGGGGCAGCGGGGCCATGGAGCTTAACTGGGCAGGGTGTGGGTGTGTGGGTGTGTGAGGTAAGGTGGGGGGGTGTAGGGACCCCAACACACTCCCCCCCATGGTGTGCAGCTACCGCTGCCTAGCAGCACGTGGGGAAGTCAGGGTGCTTGCGCCTGGTGTAGGTGTGGCTCTGGCCAGCGCTGTGCAGGAGGAGGAAGTGGAGCCTGCCTTATCCCCGCGGCTCTGCTCCCTGAACCTGAGCCTGTAGTGGCGGAAGCCCTGCACTGGAGCCAGCTGCTTCCCCAGCTGCCCTCTGTCCAGGTCCTTCACTGTGTCAGGAGTGGAGAGAGCCCCACCCCGTGCTTCCCCACAGAATCCAGTGTGGGGCTTCCCTGGGCAAGTGTGGGGCTGCAGTTATGGCACAGAGCCCCTGCAATAAGAGACAGTGAGCACTGCACTGGGGGCAAGGAGTGCAGCCTGCCCAGCCACTTCTATCCCCATGGCTCTGCATTCACAGAGGGGAAGCCCCATGCTGGACTCTGTGGGGAAGCTGGGTGCGGGGCTCCTTCCACTCCTGGCAGTGTGTGGGAGCTGCACAGCAGGCAGCAGGGGAAGCAGCTGGCTCCAGTGTGGGGCTTCCCCCACTGCAGGCTCACACTAAGGGAGCAGAGCTACGGCGATAAGGCAGGCTCCACTCTCTCCCCCTGTGCAGTGCTGGCCAGAGCCGCACCTGTGCCTGGCACGAGCACCCTGACCTCCCTGCCTGCTGCTGCTGCCAGGCAGCAGGGGCTGCATGCCATGGGGGGAGTGTGTGGGGGTCCCTACACCCCCCATTCTCCCTTACACCCCACACACTCACAACCTGCCCAGCTGAGCTCCACACTTCTGCTGCCCCGCTTGGGGGAGGAGAAGGGGGAAGAGTTCCCTCCAGCATGGAACAGAGCCTCCCCCTTCCCTGTTGGGTGAAGAGTCCCCCTCTGGGGCCAGGCAGCCTCACAGAGCCCCCATCCCCACCCCACCGGAAGGGGGGAGAAGAGCCCATCCAGCACCAAACAGGGCCCCCCTCCCAGCCCCGTGGCAGTGAGGAAGAGGGAGGAGGGGGATAGAGTTCCCCTCTGGGGCTGGGCAGCCCTGTGTGCCGAGATTGCTTTGGGCTGTTAGGGAGCCACTGGGTCAAGCCTGCCGGGGCCTGGCCAGACCCCCCCCACCCCTCAGCTCAGCCTCTCTGTGGAAGGGAAGGCTGCTTTAGTGCACTCAGGCTTCTGGCTTGAGCCACTGCAGGCATGTGCTGAAAGTCTATCCACTTGCAAACTGGTTCACTCTGCAGGTTAGAATAACCTGCAAAGACTGAATCAATTCAGGCTCAGGCTTTTTGAATGTCTGTCTGTAGCCCAACTGTTGGGGGGCTAAATCCCAATTTTTGTGGAATTTGGTGCAAAGTATCTTCATTTAATTTTATGTTGTTCAAATGTGATAGTGATGGATACCCCAGAAACACTTAATATAGGTGGAGAACACAGCTCTTGGTTCTAGAAGTTTGCCTGTCATCTTGATAAATTCTGCTCACAGTGTGATTGAAAAAGCTGTAAAGATGTTCCATTTAGCACTAAATTTAAAAGTCTTCATCAGGTTTCTGAATGCTCATGTTTGCTTCTCGAGTTTCAAGCCATGGTTCAGAAAGAAGGTCTAATCACCTTTTTCAGTATACCAGCCATCCACATTTCAGAAAGTTCCTCATGTTCTACCGGACAGCTCTCTCTCATTACTGCATAGAGAGAGTCTATACAGAATTTGCTGCACTGCATCTTTTTTTTTTTTGATCTTGTTCATTTCTATTGTTTGTCTATTGAAGTTTTGCTGTGCAGGCAGATGGTTGGTTCCTGCTTGCAGTGCATCTGCTTCTCAATCAGGGGGTGGAGCTAGCAGCTCAGATGTTTTGACCATGATTTTGATGGCACAATATGTGTGTATGTATGCCATTGCACTTTTGCATGTATAGAATGCATTCCTTGAAGTAAATAATCAAAAACTTTTAAGCACATGCAGAAATATAATGGCACATATAAAGTTGATGGATGATGTACATCATATGAAAATATCTGTAAACAAAATGGTATAGACTGTGCAATCAATTTTGAAGAATAAATTCTTATTAAAAGAAAAAAGGATATTTCTGTTTAAAGCTGCATAATAGACCCTGGTTGTCATTCCCTCAGCATAATCAGTCATCAGTCTCTTTATTTATAATTTTAGGGTAATCTGTTCATTCTATGAGCTATCTTTATTAACATTACACTGTACAATTTGTTTTCTTTGGCAGTAGTTAACTTTTTTTACAAGTATTTTTTACATTAAATTAAGGCACTTGGATCTCAATCCCCAGATCTTATTTTTGAAGAAAATGGGACAGTTTGTCTCTGATAAGCTTGAGATCACAAGATCCACAAGCAGGCTTAGAGCTAAACATGAGCTCAAGTTCTTTGCTGGATGTGGACTAATCTCTACTGAAGATGAGACTAATTTACTTAAAAATGTCTTGTTTACAACCCATAACGAACCATTTTTATCAAGAGCTCCACACAAACAGGGCATTTAGAAAAAAAAAGAAGTGAATCAAGCAATGGTGTTATTAATTGAAATTGTAGTGTAAAATGTGTGTACGTGAACCTAGTGTTTAGAATTACCCAGTTCTGAGCTGGAAGTGCAGGAGGCCTGAAACTCACCTTCTCCCTTCCCATCATGATTTACAGTGGAGATGCCATAGCCAGACAGGGGCTGTAGACACACTTTACATTTGTAGTAGTCTAAATACTCTCGAAGCACTACCAAAAATGAGCATCCACATGTTCAAACCATCTGAAGCTCCACTAAATGGTGGATCTGTCACAAAAAGCATTCCTCTTTCAAAGAGGAACTCCTCTGTAACACTACATTTTGTAGCACTACGTGTAATATGTGGATAGTATGTGTCTTTTGGCCCCCCAGCATTCTGCAGTACTCCACGTTTCCTCTCCCCATCCCAAGGGAGAAGGAGGGATTGCTGCTGGCTCCCTGATAGCCTGTCCAATATAGGGAGCTGTCACAGAGCACTACTGAAATACTGCTGGCAGCACCACTGCCCAGGAAGATGGCAGTGGAAACAGCTACCTCTGCCATCACTGTCAAGAGCACCAGTGGTGGCAGTGGGAACAGGTGTTGCTGCCATTGCCACCACAAGACCACTGGCAACAGCTGGTGTACCCACATTGGCAGCAGCAGTAAAGAGGGTCACCTCCATGGGGGGGCAGTCTCAGCTGCTACTGCTGCCATGGGGCCAGTAACAGAGACGGCTGCATCCAGCTGATGCCAACACTGAATGTGGCAGCATCAACTAGAGGCAGCTTCTTTGCCACTGCCACCTCCTCCCTTGAAATCTGTTAAACACAGTCACTGCCTGTGGAGGTGGTGGGGGAAGCTAGGAGAGCAGGGGACAGGGCAAGCTGTCAGTGACAGGCTTGCCTGAGGGCAGGGGGTGTAAAAGATTATCCCACTATCCCCCACTTGGTTGGAGAGTGCACCTTTGCAGTGACTGTGTAGTGCTGCAACCTTGGGACTGTGTACATGTGCGCATCCCTGTACCACTTTTTGTAGTGCTGCAAAGTGCTGAGCCAGTTCATAGCATTAGCACTATTAATGAACATGTGCCCATAGCCCAGATTTATCAGTGTTGCAGGCACAGAAAATTCACTTTGCTGCTTCTCGGTATAGTGGATTCCAGAACCATACTTGCGCAGGCCTTAGGGAAATGATTTCATAGAAGCTATGTTGGGCCTATCTTGCATTTGGATCACTTGCTCTTCTCTGCTGTCTGCTTTTTCATTTTAAGATGAGTAGTTTTATTCCTAACATACCTGTGGCTTTAAGTACAGGATAATTGCTGTGCCACCATCTAG
>NW_017728995.1:37394124-37403525 GCF_001723915.1 Gavialis gangeticus
CTAACATACCTGTGGCTTTAAGTACAGGATAATTGCTGTGCCACCATCTAGTGGATCCCTTGTGGAACTGGCTGTTTATAGACACACCTTTACTTATGCATGTATTGCTATTTTTTAAACCTCTTGGAACAAAACCTGAATAATCAGCATGACCATTTTCTGTCTAACTCGGCCTAGAATTTATAAAGACCTACAAAATGCAAGCGGTACATTCCTTTACCATTTTCATGAATTCTATATTATTTAGTTTTTAGTTTAATTTGTGTCCTGTTGAGTTTTATTTTTAACCCTGCCTTTAACCCTATTTTCTGTATTTTAGTCTCTCTCTCGTGTTTGACAGAAGGGTTGAAACTGATAGCTGTAATTACCTTTATCCGAAACTCCTTTACTTTTTCTGTGACATTTGTCCTTTCCCTTGCTTTACCTATTAGTTTTCTGACACTGAAACTTGATTGCTATTCGCTTAATGAGAAGGGGCCAAATTCTGCTCCTCAGTTCACCCATGCAAACTCCATTGAGGCCATATGAAAAAATGTCATTAAGGGAGCTTTAAAAAAATCACCTGGCCAAACAATCAGAATAGACATTTCTGGCTTATTCCTGTATTCACTCCAGTCGCTGTATAACAGAAGTTTTGTCAGCTTTTCAGAAGAGGTGAGTCATTGCCACTTTTATTTGGGATTGACAGCAAAATCTCCAGATAATTCCATTAACTCAAAAGCTCAAATGTAAGCAAGAACTGACAGCATCCTGTAAAGCAAAAGTAATAAGAGGACACAGGGGATACTATACTTGAATGAAATGCACATTATTATTAGTTTTTGGAATGTCTTTCTAATATAGATGACCAAGGACATAATTGGCAATATATTTAACTGCCAGCGTAGTCTCTTCACAGGTTGCCACTATCTGAGATTCAGGGAGCAGAAAGCCGTATCTGCCTGTATCACGGAGCTCAAAGGTGAAAGCATACTTGATGCCTTGATCGTAAGCCCAGTCATCAGAGCCCCCAGCAGCTGGATCTGTATTTGAAACAGGAGGGGAAAAAACTTAGCTAGAGAAGGAGCAACAAAGCATTGCTAGCCAGCGGAGAATCTAACACATGTCTATCAAATCATACAGATGTAAATGTGGGCAGGACAGAAAAAAAGTTGTAAGACACAATGCACCATTTGTGTACATCCTGATCCCAGAATCATTTCTAAAAATGATCTCCATAGATCTTAAAAAAGGGCCTGGACAGTTTTTGTCTTTATTATTTATTATTTAAGGGAGGGAAAAAAAGATTAGTTTTTGTCTTGTTTGGTTTCCATTTCAGACAGGTGCTAAATTTCATACAGGATAATGCCATGAAGAACCAAAATGCTTAGCTCTTCTAAAGTTGTGAACCTCACTGCACCAACTCTGCCTTACAGTACTGCAGATGGCCTAACACTTTTAGGTTCCAGAAAGGGGACCAGAGGAAGGACAGGCTTTATTTTATCCTATGACTGTCACAGAATAACAGAAAATAACATGCCATTGACCATGGTGGAAAGCAAATTCAGGCTAAAAAGAGCTTGTGGTACTATAGTCACATATATTTGTAGACTCTGGAAATCTAGAAAATCTGAAGCCCACAATTTTCATGTTTTAATCTCAGATGGGATAGTGCTATGGAGAATGAAGAACCAACTTTGGAATTTCTAAAATGTCTCCACCTCCTTTGTGTCTGGATAGTACATATGTTCTCAGTGAATCTTGTTGTGAGCCCATGGGCATTAGTTTGCACACATTTGTGGAACCAGGAAGGTTGTAGATGTATTTTTATACAATGAATGTAATTGGACTCCTTGTGAAGAAAAATACTGCTCTGTGAGTGAAGATATTGAAGTCTACGTCATCATGATACACAGTTTTCTTGCAATGACCACACAAGTAATTCTTACTACGGTCAATTATGTACAATTAGGCTTATACTTACAGATTGTAGTGGCTCCTGGACCATAGACATATTTTGTCCTGTACAGTGTAGCCAGCTCTTTAACTGCAGCACCAGCAAGGGCATCCTATCAGGAATGAGAAATGATTTTTAGGTATTTAATAGCTTTTACTCAGAAATCCAAGTTAATTCATTACCTGGTAGCGGGGGTGGGCTTTGAGAAGCTTAAAATGATTTCACCTGTTGTTTATCTTTGAGACTCATTAGCAATACTCATGATGTTATTGTCTAGCAATCTACAAATGTCTACTGTGTGTTTCTTCAACATAAACACAGCCTATCAATAAATAGCCCTAATTTTGACCTTTATATGGAGCCAGGAAACACAGGGGACAACAAGATCCAGGCATTACTACAGCTTGTATCTGTGAACAGAAATAAAGAATGTGAAGAAATATTAGAGTGAGGCTTAGGCCCGGTAGACATATTTGGTGTGGTAGCTATGTAGATTCAAGGCTTTATTTGTCGTCTTCTTGCACAGGTATTAATTCTGAACAATACTAGTTTAGTCACTGGAGGCGCACAGTAAAAATGGTGTAAGAGAAATCAGAAATAGGTCTTGTCGATTCCAGATCTTACCAGTGTGACTCACAGGAGGCCATAAATTATCCTTTACTTCCATTCTGCTCAGTGGTCCCTGTGCAAATTGGGACTCATTCAACTCTCACTGATTTCAATGTGAGTTGGATCAAGTCCATCCACAGTAAAATACTGTCCGGGGTGTTTGCATTAAGAAAAATTATAGCCTTTCTTTTGGAAAGTGTGGCTTTTCCATTTCTTCATACAGTATGTTGGTAAAAAATTATGGAAAATATTACTAACAGATGACAAATATTTGCTTGTATTCTATTAGTTGAAAGCAGATGTTTAACATGAGAATAAGCAATGGAATTGCATGTATGCTCCCCTATAGTTCACAGTTAAATGACATGGTACTCTCAAGAATTTTTCACATCTTCTGTTTCTCTCTTGTTACATTACAGATTACCCCTCCAAAGAAGAGAGACTTAAAACAAGTCTGTGACTTCCATTTAGTTTCTGCACATCTTTATAAACTGTTCAAAAATCAAAAACACAACTCTCCATACTCAGGTTAAAACAGTAGGTTTTTCTATTGTATGATGGTAACTTCTGACTATGCCAATGAGAGGCTTCACCTGTAAAATGTACATTGAGAAGTAGATTTTGAGCACCCCAGAAACCTGGGCTTTTGGTTTGCTGCATTCCATGGAGGCCATTAACAGAAGGCAGATTTAGGTCTGAGAGCAGGTTTCAAATGCTCCCCAAAGACCGATAGTGTTTGATTGCTGAGTTTTGATTTTGGCCTCTGTCTTTTCTAAGTATAGGTAATTTTAAGAGTGCTGTTTTGATGTACAGTGCCCCTCTGTACAGGCGCAGGTAAAGGTGAAATGGGAGCTAATGCACGATCCACACAATTGTGCATTAGATTCCATTGCATCTTATCGCTGGTGCAGGGGAGCCTGGGTTCATGATTCTGGGCTCCCTCTGCACCAGGTCCCATGGCTGCAGGCCCCACAGCTGACAGGGCTCACAGCAGGGGCAGCATTCCCTGTGGTGCCTGCACTACAAGCCCTGCAGCTGACATGGGCTGTGAGGCTCACAGCAGGATCTGTGGGGCTTGCAGCAGTAGCAGCATTCCTGGTGCTAACCCCCAGTGAGCCTTGTAAGGTGTGGTGCTCACTGTGGGGCCAGCAGGGAGAATGCTGCCACCGCTGTAAGCCCCACACCTCATGACGCACACAGCGTGGACAGCGTTCTCCCCACTGCCAGCCCTGCACCTCATGAGGGTCGCTGGAGTAGCTGCATTCTCCTCCCTGCCCATGCTGTGAGCCCCTCAGCCAGCGATGGTGCCCCTACCGTGAGGCTTTTCAGGTGCAGGGCTCTCTGTAGGGGCAGTGCTGGGAATGCTGCCACCACTGTGAGCCTTGTCAGCCACGGGTCTTGCAGATAAATCAGGAAAATTGAGGCACAAGTGTGTGGATTTCTTGCTGAGGGTTTTCTTTTCTTTTTGTAGATCCCGTTGAACAACTGGTTGTGGTAGTTAGAGGTTTCTTTCACTCTTGTACTGTTTAGTGCTCTTGAACTCTCAAGAATCTCTCACTTGTGGGGGAAATCCCAGTTAAACACTAGTTAAAACCAAGTAACATTGCTGAAATAAGTGGAGCCACTCTAAATGTGTGCAATGTAACTGGAAGCAGAAGTGGTTTCTAGTCCCACATTTGTTGCAGAAACTGCTTGATCCAGGACAGTCCTTGTGCTGAGCTTGTTTTCTAGTGATTAAATTTTGCTTAATCTTGTGCAGCCTGTCAGCTAGCCAGTGGAATAAAAGGGCCACATGCCCTGATCTTATTTTATTTAATTCACACCCTTTGAACCTAACTTTTCAGTTACTAGACTTTAATGAAAATGATGTGTTACTGGTCTTCCTTCTGACTGTATCTTGGGGCTTGTGCTAACAAGATAATTTATTAGGCTAAGCAGCTTTTAACTGCTCATAGATTATGTTTTGGGAGCTGCCTCCTTATCTTTGCTCCTGTATCATCAATTCAGATTTGCCTTAGCAAATTGTTGCTGGTTCAAACACAGTGTGCACTCTAATGAGGTGGCTGCTGCACGGAGGCAGGTTCTGTTGACGTCAGTGGGCTATTGGATGAGAATATTGAGATCATAATGTCATCCCAGGATCTTGAAAAAACATGGGCCCACTCACTTCCAAACCCATTCTTTTGTCAGCAATAAGCTCTGCCCTGCTCAAGATAGATTTCTTGGGGCTGTAAATTGTACTCTTCACTTTAACTGTCTCACAAATTATTCTGGGGTCCCTTGATTGTCCTTTGCAGTGGTAGTGTTATGGCTCCCTCTACATGTACAGGTAAAGGTGCAATGGGATCTAATGCATGATCCACACAGTTGTGCCTCCTGCCATACCACACATGAATGGCAGGAGGCATGATTGTGGGATCATGCATTACATCCAGTCATGCCTTATTGCTGGTGTAGGGTTCTTGCCCCCTCTGTTGGCAAGAAGCAGGCTCCCAGGGCTGGAAGTCTGCTTCGTTGACAGGGCTCCCAGTCATGGGGTCCATGTACAGATGGGACCAAGAGTCCCATGACTGATGGGGTTCTCAGTCCTGACTGACATATGTGTGGTGCAGCCAGGACTGAGAGTCCTGTCAGGTATGGGACTCTTGGTCCTGCCTGGGCCACAAGGGCAGCTGAGACCAAAAGCCCTGTCAGCTGTTGGATTTTGGTTTCCTAGCTTTGGGGGTATGTAGAATACCCCATGGCTGAAAGATCGCAAAGGTTGGGGGATGACAGCAACTGTAGTCTCCCAACTCCTGCCTGGAGCACCCCCAGACCCCTGCAGCTGAGAGACTACATTGGCTGTGATCTCCCAATCCAGGGGCATGTTGTGCCCCCCCCAACCCCCCCCAGCAGCTAGGAGATCACAGCAGCTGCAGCTGGATAGAAACCAGCTTTAAAGTTTTTACACATTTTCAAGTAATAACTTCATAGCTGGTTGGACCTTTTTAAGGCATGATAGTTAATTTGCCCATGTAGCCAGTCTAAAGTTATTGAACAACTGAAAAAGTAATTGTGCAATAGATGTAGCATGTAGAGTGGGCCTACAAGTCCAAAATGTGAACCTAGCCATCTTTAATATATCCTCCCTTCTTTATATGCAGCAAGTGCTGTACAGACATTACAAAGAATTCCTTGTTAGCCTATTCTCATCCAGTGCTACTGAACTGAGGCAAATGTATCCTGGGGCTATTGGAGATTTGCTACACAAGCAAGAGGGAAGAAGCTGCTAGTAAAGCTAGCCTACCGAGAATTGGAAGATTGGTAGTCCAATGTGATAATAGTTTGTAGGAAGTAATGTGAAAGGCAAGAGAGCATATCCAAAAGCCACTTTTCTTTGCCCCAGTACAACCACATCTAAAAAGAATCCATACCTCCCTAAATCCTTTCTCTTTATTTTTATTTGTGCTCCACAATCAATACTATTCACAGGTAATTGTAATAGATAGAACAATCAATCAAAAAGCAGCTAGAGAACTTAGATGGGGGGCAAAATATAGCTGATGAACCCACTGATTAGACAAATATGACTCAACTGTAAAGCCCCAAGTAACTGCAAGCTCCTTCCTATGTTTTTGTTCACAAGTACCCTCAAAATGAACACTAATAAATTGCAGTACTGCCTTTTAGACCTCATTTTTAGATTTCCAGTGAATAATAATCTGGGCCTAATTAATTAATTAAGGTAGTCACCACAAGGCTTAGCGATCCCTATAAGGCTGTCTTCAGCCTACTCAGGGGCTCAAATGGGTTGTAAATAATATGTAAGCCTAACGGAAAAAGTTGAATATCACCAATCGTGAACAGTAACCAATAGGTAATGGTAACCAGTGTATTTCCGGTAACTTGAATCCTGCCAAACATTCTACTAAAACCTAGTACCTAGATCATTTATTTGTAAATATCCATGTATAAATATAGAATTTGTTGCCTGACAAAAATACAAAAATCTAGCAATTATTTTAGTGGCATTTGTTGGTTTAACTGTTAATTAGAATTTTCCTATACTAAGAAGGATTCTTGAGACCTATAACCAGTAATGCAGTGAAAAAAATATCTAGCTAACAAAGTAATTTTTTACATTTTTGCAGTCCCTAGGTTTAAGTTAATATGTCTAGCCATGGTCCTGATGAGAGGAACATCAAGAGATATCTACATCTAGTAAATCTAATATCTAAGCTCAGTTTAGAGCCTATTCAAATACTAAAGAAGATTTGGGAAATTTTTGCTGAAAATGAGTGAATGGGATGACCTCATGGGAAGCTGAGGCCAAAGTGGAAGCAAATTCAAAATACAGACTAAAGGTTTTTAAACAAAGTGATTAAGTATATACAGGCTTACACTGAGAGAGCAGCAAAATGTAAATATTAAAAGAAAAATTAAGGGAAGTTTGGCTGTGAAAGGGACAAGGCAAATTTTAGGGGTTCATGCAAGCATATATTCCCTTTTGTGCAGGGCAACACCCAGATTTATAATAGTGAAGGGAGTTTATGACACAGGCAGAATGTGTTCATTCTGGTAGACAATGTACTTCTTCCAAGAAAACATTACAGAATTCTTGTGCAATTCATGTCAATTTCCTCAGTTGACCCCTTTTATTTTCTTGTCTGGGGTTTCATCATCATTGTCATTCAAGCATTGCATGGAAAACTGAATATTTTCATGCTTAATATAAGGCAAAACTTTCATTTCCACAAGGGGGAAACATGAACGGAAAGAAACATTACTGGAAAATCCCATGTGTGTAGATCCCCAGGTACCCTAGAGGTCTACCTGGTGAATTTGAAGAGAAGGGTTGGAAGGGATAAAATACCTTTGGGGTTGCTCAAGCAGAAATGGCAGTATAGGTCTGGAATCTCTCAGAGAAAAAATGCCGTGTACAGTGGTTGTTTCCATCTCACTTACCTACTCAAGTGCTCACTGACTGCTTGCTGAGCCCTGTTTAAAGCTGGCAAAAAAGAGAGGTTGGCCTGGAAGAAAGGAGGCAGCAGCCTATATTGATCCCTCCACTCTCTATTTTTGTAGACTTAGGGTGCTGTTAATGCCAGGTTACTTGATTTTTGCCCCCTTACTTCCAGGCCTCCCACTGGAATGCAGCACGAGCCCCATGATATTAACCTATCTTAATGAAGTACACAGCCGGAGGCAAGCGGGGCCCATGGTGAGAGGGGGTTAACCCCATAGTGAGTGGGAGGAGGCGGCTGAGTGGAGCCGGGCTGGGTCAAGCCCCGCCCAGGCCCCTACTTTGCCCAACCCCCCAGGGAGCTGTGTGACCGGAGCCGCGTAGACAGGCTGTGCAAACAAGCGTGCTTGTCTGCTGGTGCATGAGTTAGTGCAGAGTTCACACAGGAGGGTGCGCAGGAGGCATGCGTGCCATCAGGGACAGTGAGCAGGGAGATAGACTCCTACTGCCAGGCCCTTCTCCTCCAGGAGCCGGAGGGTAGACCACAGTCTCCCTCCAGGACAAAGGAGGACTCTGGGACCTCCTACTCTGTCCAGTCAGGGGCATGGACCAAGCAGAGCATGCGGAGTTGCCAGCTCCTGCAGGCAACACAGGCTCAACTGCAACTACCACCTCTGCTCTCCCCAAGACAAAAAGTAAAGTGTTTGTCATGGGAGACTCCATCCTGAGGGGGACTGAGGGGGCAATCTGCTGCCCTGACCCCTTAGCCTGGGAAGTCTACTGCTTCCCGGGGGCCCGCATCTGGGACATTGCTGAGAGGATCCCTAAGCTCCTCCAGCCCACAGACCACTCTCCTATGCTCCTTATTCACGTGGGCACCAATGACGTGGCTTGGAGTGCTCCCAGCCAGGTCATGAGGCACTACAGGGATTTGGGAGTGGGGCTAAAGGGTCTGGGGGCACAGATGCTGTTCTCATTGATCCTCCCAGTCTCGGGCTATGGGCTGAGGAGGGAGAGGAGGATCCATGTACTCAACCAAAAACTGCGGCGCTGGTGTCATCGGGAAGGCTTTGGGTTCCATGATCACAGCCTGCTCTTTGGCGAGAGAGGCGGTGAGCTGCTGGGAAGAGATGGCCTTCACCTCTCTCCCCTGGGGAGGAGGCTTTTCTCAGCCAGACTGGCTGACCTGCTCCACTGGGCGTTAAACTAAGCCCGTTGGGGGACAGGGGGATTACCGCCACTGCTGGCCTGCTAAGCAACCCTTGCAAAGCCAGCGGGCCAAGGCATTTAAAGGAGCCCACCCCTGCCCCAGCCCTGGTACAATCTGTGGGCAAGGCAAGAGCCCTCAAGGGGACACTTGCCTGCCTGTACACAAATGCCAAGAGCTTGGGGAATAAGCAGGAGGAGCTCGTCCTCCTGCTCAATGCAATAAGTATGATGTCATAGGGATAACGGAGACCTGGTGGGACTCCATCCATGACTGGACCATGGGTATAGATGGCTATACCCTGTACAGGAGGGATCGTGTAGATAAAAGGGGCGGGGGTGTAGCTCTCTATGTTAAGGAAAGCTACACATCCCTGCAAGCTGATATTGGTGACCAGGGTGGACAACTGGAGACCCTCTGGGTTAAAATCTGTGGGGAACACAGCACAGGGGACACAACAGTGGGAGTCTACTACAGACCTCCCACCCAAAGTCAAGAGCTTGACCAGGAGTTCTCCCAGGAACTGGCTGAGGCCACATGCTCCAGGACCATGGTTGTCATGGGTGACTTCAGTTACCTGGACATCTTGTAGGAGGATCACTCAGCAAAATCCGAGTGGTTGCAAAGCTTCCTCTTGTGCATGGATGACCTCTACCTGACTCAAGAAGCCTATGGGCCAACGAGAGGCAAAGTGCTGCTCAGCCTGG
>NW_017728995.1:37404051-37404283 GCF_001723915.1 Gavialis gangeticus
AAAGGATGGAGGATGGGAGTCACCTCCAAGGAGGATTATTCTGCACTGGTCCGGTCCTGCAGGGAGCAAACCAGGAAAGTGTTCCAGGCTGACCTGGACAGGCTCAGCGAATGGGCGGACAAGAACCTGATGGTATTTAACACCAAAAAATGCAAGATTCTCCACCCTGGGAAGAAAAACCTGCAGCGTGCTTATAGGCTCGGCAGTACTACACTGGCTAGCACTACGGAAG
>NW_017728995.1:37404294-37408647 GCF_001723915.1 Gavialis gangeticus
CTTCCAGCCCTAGTGTCTATGAAATCTATGAAATCTATGAAGTACTGTGGAGCAGTATGTTAAAATAATAATGGTATGCAGGCATGAAGTTTTGTTTAACCACTTGTCTTATCACACAGTATAAAGATAAGAAATGGCAACTATATTTCCTATAATTTATTAGGTCTGTCAGACTAAAAATAAACATCTAAGATAAGATAATAGGCCTATTAATCTTACTTCTTTATTTATGGAATGATTTACTATACATTTATTTGCCAACACAATTTGTACAAAGTTTGAGAGTCTAGTTCTCCAGACTTTCTCTCAATACTGTTTCTAGGCAGATCTTTGCAGATGTGAAACACATTCAACACCCTACAGTTATTGCCTTTTTATGTTTTTTTCCCTTCCATATTTGCTGTCTCTTTTTAGCTGATGAAAAGTTTCAAGAAGAAACCCTAATTTACTTTGGTATGGTTCATACGTATTTGTTTAAGTTGTTTGAAATCAACAGAAATCTATTGACTGGTGGGATTTTGGATCAGGCACTTTCTGTGTAGACATCCCATCTAAAGTTGATATGCATTGGTTGGTATTGTCTCATTCTCAAAAGCTAAAATTTATTTGGCTAAGAATATCTTTCCTTATTAAAGTCAGATTTTGCATAAGTGGAATCTCTTTGAGATATTCCTGCTGTCTTTTTGTTGGGAGCTCCAATTTAGAAAGTATTTTCCCTTAATTAGAATATGAGGACAGTTGATCAGGTCACCTTTAAGTGGCAGTAAGATATGTGATTGCTTTGTGGTGGGAAATAATAGAACTCCCTCTGGGATCATGTGGCTGTTTTAAAATATGGGATGAATTTTACAATGGGATGACTAACATATGAAGTGAAATCAATGGATGAGTAGGCATACAGCTAGCATTTCTGAAGTACTATTTATTTTTTTATGTTGAACAATAATAAAAAAATCATTCTTTGAGCTAAAAGAAATTGGGTTTTTTATTATTATTAATAACATTTTTAAAACCTTAGCAGGGATGATTGTACCTAATCTTCAGTTTTATTTTATTCCTCCAGATTATAATATAGAACAGGGCAGTTAATATGAAAATTGTTCATCCAGAAAAAGAAAAAGTAACAGTGAAGAACAAGAAAAGTATAGTAGCCCTTTCCTACTGTCCATGTTTTGTGTCTTTAAGGTTTCTTTCTTTTTCTGTGTGTGTTTGAGTGTTAATACAAATGTTTTCCGTGTAATGCTGTGAAAAACATGTTGTAAGTATGTGTCACTACATTTGGGCTTGACTCAAAAAATTAGTCAGAAATTCATAAACACTTCTAATGTGATCTTGTCAAAGGAGTTTGAGCATTTGCATTGTTTACCTATTTAGACTAAACTAGAACATGTTAATTAGGAAATATTTTGAAAAAATAAGACACAAAAAAACTGAGAATTGACTGCAGTTCCCTGGGGTTTTATAATTAAAATAGCTTGGTATGTAAAGTAACATAGAAAATGCAACAAAACCTTGAAATCCATTCCCATTAAGCTGCAAAATGTCCAAGAAGAAAGCATAAAGTTGGCCATTCACTTCATATGGGCTTCAGAATTATGACATCCATTTGGGAGCCTTCATAAATCTGTCATAATCTCCCAGCAAGATGGCCTACTTAATGCTATTGCCTTGGACTTCTGGCAGCTTTCAGGGAAGACAGAGGATCAAGATTTCTCTTGTTTTGTTTTGGTTTTTTTTACTATGTCGCTTTTCCTGCCAACAATTGTAATGGCTAATATTCCACAGAATTGAAGTAATTTTATTATTTATGATGATTTTATTGCTTTCTTTTTTATAGTATGAAATGTTTATAACTTTTTCACAAAAAGTCCTTTTTAAAAAGAATAAATAATTCATGTACCAAATTGCTGTTAGCAGACTCAAACAGCAGTTAGGCTAGGGTGTGCCTCTACATTTCAAATAAAACATTATTCCTTTCAAACACTAGAATATTTTCCCTTTTTCAGAATAGCATGCTTTTGAATGTGGCTTTATTCAAGGACATCTGAAACTGAAGCACCATCTATGTGCTGCTAGTGTGTAGCTATGATAGTTGGCAAAACAGACTGCCCAATGGGCCTGATACTGCCTCGCTCCAGTCAATGGAACGCTGAAATTTTATTTTTAATACCATATTTTCTCAAATACAACACATTCCTTTCCCCCCAAAAACAGCTGCTGGAAATAGGAGTGTGCAGTAGATGCAGGAAATGTGGTGAGAGCAGTTTTTGCCACTTGCTGCATGAAACAGAAAGTAATATCTGCAGTAATTCACAGGGAACAGAACAATGAACAGGCTCCACTTCCTGGCTGCTGCTGCTGCTTTATTACTACAAGGAAAGAGCTTTTTTTCTTCATTTTGCCTTGTAAAAACAAGGCATTTGTTCTTCCAGGGCATGTTGTATATTCTGGGGCATGAAAATAGATAATAATAAGTCCCAGACTTATGTTTCAGGGCCGGATCATTCTGTTCAGTATCTGCAGAGCTAGCCCAGAGAGCATAATGTTGCAATACAATGTATTGCAGGTGGATACATTGTTACCTATTGAAAGTTCCCCATGTTGGGGTACGAGGTAACTCTTTTGTAATGTTAATCCAGTGCTCTAGCCAATTACCTTCAGGGACTGGGAAAGAAGCATTTCCCTTGAGTGCCTTATTGGTTTCTGTAGGGTGGATAGGGAGTGGGAGTTGTTTGCTTTCCTCTGAAATGTTAGATATTAGCCACAGCTAAGGCTGGGAGTTTTGACTGGGAAATACTGATGCTCCTAGTGATATTTAGCAATCTCACAGATTCCTGGCTTGGGGGTCTTGCTGTTCTGCTCAAGATCAAACCAAATGTCAAATTTGGGGTCAGGAAAAAATATCCCCCTCACCGTTTCCCCTCCTACCCCCACCTCCCAGTCAGATTATCAAGAACCAATGAAATTTTTGCCTTCCTTTTTAGCCTGGTGCATGGTCTTGTTCTTGGTATCCTCTGAATATACAGTATTAACCAATTCTCTGTAATTGCAATGGAGGGGCACTGGCAGTGACCCGGTCAAACACCCTTCCTTTTTTGTCTGTGACATACCGTAGAATGTTTTTGTAGTTATGGTGTATTAGGGTTTGGAGTGGATGATATTTAGGAGTATTTGGGTAAATGGTTGTCCATGAAAGCAGGGGACTGGGCTCTATGGCTTGAGAGGCCCCTTTTCATCCCATTTCCTATGCTTCTAAGAAGCACTGTGTAACTTAGATCTCTTTATGGCACAGCCTGAGGTCAAGCTTATCTTTATATTCTTGTATGATGGATATGAACCATGGATTCTTATGCATCTCCTATGCATAATCCCTCTTGTAGGCAGAAGGAATTCACTGTCTCATAACATAAAAGATTAAAGTATTTTCAATAGATGGTTATTTAACATTTTCCAGATGTATAAGAAAATCTCTGTAGATAAACTGACCTAAATAGCAAGTGATGATATGTGCTTATTCTCCCCACAACATCAACATTTCAAGGAGCTACAAAGAGTTCCTACTTACCAGCTCATTACTGTTCTTTGCTTGATCATAAGTATAAGAATAGGGAAATAGCAACATCTGGGAATAGGAGTGAATAGTTAAGTACGCCTTGATAGTAGAAAGATGTTTACGAATAAAATCAGCCAGAGCTTTGGTCTCCTTTTCGGACTCAGGTGCGCTGCCACAGTAAGTGTCATCACAAGGTCGTTTTGAGGCACCAACAGCTGCAGGGATAAATTAATATTGCACTTAATTAAATGCAGTGATGTTGATGGACCTTTGAAAAATTAGCTAAAACCACCAATGCCATCCTTTAGACTTTTTAATCAGCTTTAATTTAGCCTTTTGTTACTTATATCACGTACACAAACAAAACATTTATATGCTCAGTATAACACAGCATTTGGCAAATATTTTATTTCTACTATATTTGGAGTGTGTCTACATGTGCTATTAATGCTATGAAGGCTTACTGCACAGTAAAGTACTACACAGTAAGCCTTCCCTGCAGGTTCTGCTCCCAATGGGCAGATCCACGTGAGCATGCATGTGCATCTTGCAGCATCTCAGAGCCCTTTGAGACCTTGCAAGAGGCATGTGTGGGAATGCAAAATTAGACCCTGGATATCCAGGCATAAAAAAAAACCCATGGGGGAAAAAAGCAGGGCAGGGCAATGTCCCAGACTGTGCCCTGACACAACCGGAAGCTTGGTTCTCTACAGAGATGCTCTGTCAGCTTGCCAGAGCATCTCTATGGCTGGCCTTCATCCTGGTGCTAAAGCATGCTGGCTGCTGGTGCAGGGCAAGCA
>NW_017728995.1:37408754-37411805 GCF_001723915.1 Gavialis gangeticus
ACTGGCCCCACCCACTCCCCCAGCCCCCTGGGTCACTGCCTCGCCAAGCCCTATCCCCTGCTCGCTCCCTCAAGCCCCCACAATCGCTGCCCTGCCCGGCCCCAGCCCCTGCCTGCTCCCTCAAGCCTCCCTGATCACTGCCTTGCCTGGCCCCATCCCCTGCTTGCTCCCCGAGCCCCCCTACCACGATTGCTGCCTCGCCCGGTCCCATCCCCCAATTATTGTCCTGCCTGGCCCCAGCATCCCAGCAATTAGAGAAAAAAAAAAATCCCCAGAAGCAGCTGCTGTTGGGGTTACTGGGGCCACATGGCAGATCCTCCCCACAGAGTGCAGGGCCCAGGTGACAGCTGCAGCCCCAGCCGCACCCACGTGATAGGGTAGTGGCAGTGCGGGTGCCAGGCAGCTGGGGCCAAGCCCTGCTGCCCACCACTGTCCTGTGCTGTAAGGGGGGGCTCTGCCACAAGGCCCCAGAGCCTTGTGGGGCAGCCATCAGGGGGGCTGCAGGAGCTGGCAGGGGATGGGGCTAGGTGAGGCAGCAATCTGGGGGAATGGGGAAGCAAGCGGGGGTGGGGCATGTGGGCCATGCAGGAGGTAGTGTAGCCCCTGTGGGGGGTGGCAAAACATATAGGTATTTAGAATTAATTTTATTATGATGATAGAGGCTTCCAAATTGCTTTAATACTGTAGATATATCAATAAAACATTGCCTAACTGATCCCTGTCTCTCATTCTGTCTCTCTCTATATGGTTTTTTTTCTTTTAATTGTGGAGGAACATAGATTTCAGGGTATTTTACACAGTGACTTCAGGATTTTTTTATCAGGGATTTTTCAGTTTTCAAATAGGGAACACCAGAATTCCTGCTAGGGACGCAAGGCGCAGGACCCAGGCAAAGGAGCCTGCTCAGAGCTGGCACCTTGGAGCCAGATGGAGGTGGCTGACTTCCTGGCCAGTTGGGGCCAGGAGGACATGCTTTGACAGTTCAAAGCAGGCCACCACATTGGGAACATCTTCCAGGCGATAGCTGCCCAGATGTCTGGGCAGGGGCACACATAGCAGTAGTACTGCACAAAGGCCAACCCTGCAGCCACAGCCCACTGGCAGTTGGCCCAGAGGGGCAGATGCCTCTACTGGCTGTGCAGTCCCCAGCTGGGTCTGGCAGTTGTGCAGCAGGTCACAGCGAGGCAGCACCCACTACTGCCAGACTGCTGCAAAGGGTGCAGGGAACTCTCAGGGCTGCTTCAGCAGTCCAGCTGGCACAAGAGATAGTGTTCCCAGGTACCAACTGGCTGGGCCACAGAAGCTCCTGGGAGTGAGTAGCCCCAAGCTACTTGACAGAGCAGCTTTTTGTACTGATGGGGACAGGTGCTGGCCCAGGGGTCTAGCTCCCCCTGGCTGCAGATCCAGGAGGAGCCAGGAAGGGTTATTTTGCCTCAGATTACACAATTTGCCCCACACCAAAGTGCATGTCAGGGCACGTGAGCTGAGGGAAAAAGCTCTGGCTCAAATTTGCACCGCTTCTATTTGAGCTGCTGCAAATACACATGCTTGCATGTGTGGACACGCCCAATGGGCGCAGCCTAGATCAGGGCTGCTCCTACCCTGCTCTGGTCCCTTGCAGTAGCCAGGGGGAGCTCCAGACTCGCTTGGGGTACTAGCCTTGGGGCTGGCAGGGAGCACGGGGATCAGTTGTGATGTGCATGGTGCCAGGAGAGCTCTGCTGGCTGCAGCAGAAGCTGTCTCTTGACACTGTGTACATTGGGAGGGGTGCATGGGGCCATGGGGCCAGGAGACAGCTGCCACTGTAGAGCTTTCCCAGCCCCATGAACATGGGGGCAAGAGCCATGTTTATTAGGGCTTTCCTGTACAGCTGGGGGCTGGCCAGGAGCTGTTCTGCTTCTGGGGCAGCTCCCAGCGAGGCCCTGGCTGAAAAGCAGAGAGCTCCCCGGTGCTGTTTGGCTCTTGGCTCCTGAGTGGAGTTCCTCATCCACTGTGACCTCTGGTGTTGTGGCTGACTAGGAGTAAATTTGCTTCTGGTCAGTGTCTACACATGCACATTTACAGGCAGTAATGCATTTTACAATACTGTAGACTAATTTACTGTGCATGGGTAGGCAGTAATGCTTTACTGTGCAGTAGATTAGTCTTGTGTAGACACACCTTTAGAGGAAAACAAGTATTTCACCATCATTTACTATACACAGATATATGAAAACTTCAGTGCTTTATTAGATCCCTTGCCTAGCATGTAAGTGCTAGGAACTACTTACTGCACCATGCGGCATCAAAATTCCTGTTGGGATCAGTACCAATGCAGCTGGTACCAGCATGTTTAGAACGTGTCTTTCTCCACATGCGGTTCTGCAATGGAATAATTATTTCATTTATTTGAATCCAAAATGAGGTGTCCCCCCCTCCCTGTTCAACACAGGAGCAGGGAGAGTAGGAACCCTTTGTTTTGGATTGGAGTACAAGATATGGAGGCAGGCAGCTGCTGCAGTTCTGGCTTTGGTGCTAACCCGAACTCCAACCCCAACCCCAACCCTGACCCTGGCTTGGGGTCAGAGCTGTAGCTGCTGCTTGCACTCCCCACCACCTCTACTTCTGTGCCACCTCCTCAGTGCCTCTGTCCCCACTCCCCTCCATTGCCGCTTACCCAGTTGTGGTTCCAGCCCTGCTCTGCCCTTGTGGCAGCAGCAGCAACAGTGGCATCATCTCTGGCACCAGCCCTGACTGACATAGTCCCAGTCCCAGACCTAGTCTTGGGGCTGGGGCTGCCACCACTGCAACCATTGCTCCCTGACTGGGTGTATGTTGGAGCCAGAGACTCAACTGGGGGAAAGCAGTGGGGCGGGGAGTAGGGGGAACAGGCAGTGTGAGTGCTGCAGGCATTGCAGAGGACAGGCATAGGGGGGAAGGGTAAGTGGCAGGGGGGCAGGCACCAGGAGGAGGCAAGTATCACAGGGAGCAGGCACAGGGACAGGTACCAGGGATGAAGTGGTAGGGGGGCAGGCCACAGGGACCTGCTGGGGGGGACAAGTAAGGGAGGGA
>NW_017728995.1:37412224-37413981 GCF_001723915.1 Gavialis gangeticus
AGGGGTGAGGTCAGGCTGCCTGCCTCCTGACTTCCTGCCTCCCTGCTGCTGCTTTCCCTCTGCAGGGCGGGGGGGAGGGGGTTAATGAATTTAAGACACTTCTCCAATAATTAGATTTCATATATGGAAAATTATAATGAAATTATAAATTTTCCATGTAGAAAATTTAATTATTTGGGGGGTCATCTTAAATTTAGATTCATCTTGGATTCATGTAAATAGGGTAAGTGCATGTAAATACTATGAGATAGTTTTAGTATTATGCCCAATCACTGGGATTCTTGTTCAGAAACAAGTGCGTACATACCTTGGTCCAGGTGTAGACATAGCCATCAATATTAAGAACAGGAAGTACAAAGAAGTCAAGGTTGGTAAGAAGACGGGTCATAAGTTCATCTTTTCCATAAGTTTCAACAGCCTATATAGGGATCAAAGAGAGAGCTGATCCTTTCACAGAATCCGAATGACAGATACTTCTGCAACTTATTTGAAAGGCAAACACAGGTGTTAACTTTTGAAACTGGGGCAAAAACTTCCTACCTGTTAAGTTTAATGTGGGAGTTTTACAAATAGGCTGTGCTCAATCCAGTACCAAATGCAAAATTGCAAATATTTTCTTCTGAGGGTGCATGATACATTGAGACCCTGATTCAAAACCTATTGAAATCAATGGAAATCTTTCTGCTAATTTCACTGAGCTTTGGCTCTGGCCCAGATGCTCAAGAAATGATGATGATGATGGTGATTTAGTGATGCAAAATGAATTGTGTGTGCTTCACAATCTGATGTGTGAAACAATAAAAAAATTGAGGTAGTTTTAAGTGCTGGAAGGAATATAGAATAAATCACAGATTAAATTAATTACAGCCATACTGTTGTAAACCACCATTATTCCTACAGCATAAAAATGCACCAAAGAAGAATCACTGATTCTCTGGCAATCCCTCAAATCAATATGCCAGTGGGCAGAGCTCTCTATCTACTACTACAGTCACAATAGCATGGGAACATATGTGAGTTGCGGAGACAAATTTCCTTATTTTTTCCCTCTACACGCAGCAGATACCAAGACTCTAGCAGTAAACTTATATTGCCTGATTGTGGTATATGCCTGTGTAAAATGACTGTTAGAAAGGTATATGAAAGCTGTTCTTGTAATCTGGAATTTTCACTCATTTTACACAGATATTAAGACTACTGAATTGTACAACAGTGGAAAATCAGACCTGTAGACTTTTGATGGATACATAAGTGTAGGTTAGATGTAGGACCTGCAAATGCCTCTCTCTGTCTTCTGTATATTCTCTAAGAGTCTCCTCAACATATGCCCTCCCTTTTTGTCTTTGGACTTTCGTTGTGTCCAGTACTACTATCAAATAAATAAACAAAGATGATCCTGCTAATGCATTTCTTTGTATCTTGAATCCTCTGTAGAAAGGCCCCAACTACCAACTAAATTCATGGATTGACTATTTCAACTAATAAGAAAAATAGTTACCGTGACTTTAAGTTTACAAGAATAATGGTAACACATGCTATTTGCACTACTGTTGGGAGTTAATGAGATCACATTCCCATCAACTTGACTGAGATGTCATTTTAGTAATATTTTTTTTACTCTGTCCCCTGCTGTCTTTGTTAAATGCCAGCATGATAATATATGCTTTGCTTGCTTTCAGACTTGATTATGGTAGTATGTTCTGGAAAGAACTGGCTGGGTTCTACATAGATTATAATTTCTGTAGTACCCAAACCAG
>NW_017728995.1:37418981-37426102 GCF_001723915.1 Gavialis gangeticus
GATGTCACTTTCAATTTCCACTGCTCCTTCTGCATAACTGTATGGATGTCTCACAGGAAAGGAAGATTAGGCTTGTCACCACTGTCTATGCCAGCATGATCCATTCAAGTACTTTGGTTTTCCTCTGTCTGGATTTTAACTACTTGCTGCTGCTTCTGCTTTTAGCACTTGAAGAACAGGAACTTTTACTACATTTAAGAAAATAGTATCTGAAAACAGGTTGTCCTGCTGAATGTGATATTTCTTTCTTTCCACAGAGAAGGCTATGTGTACAGCATTCCCCAGTCCCGCGGGCAATATAATGAGGAGGAGAATAAAATATTATATTTCATTTAAGAATTAATCATGTGCACCTCATTTTACCTGTGAACACGTTAGAAGATGTTTTCCAGTTTCAGAAAATTGTTATTTTTATTAAATAAAACATATTGAATGAATAATGGTTTTGTTAAATATTTATTCATATTTAGGTAAAAAAGTCAATATTATGTATTGACTTTAAGTCATAACTCTAGGGGGGAATATACTGAAAATATAGTATTTTCCCTTTTGAATAGAAAATGTAGGAAGAGATGTCTGTATCCTCCCTATCACCGGAAAATATTTATTTAATCATCTTGTTTTATTTAGGGGAATGTTAATCTCACCCTTTTTCCATTGCAAAACAAAAATAAGTCCAAGAAACCCAAATACCTGAAGCATTAGGAAGAAAAGGCTTTTTCCTACTTCTAAGATGCATATTGAGGAACTTTTTATAGTTTATCTTGACTTCTCCCATTTATTAGGATCATATAAGGGGCTGAATTATGTACCATTGAATTGAAGACAAAACTTCCACATCACAAGCTGAGCCAGGAGCCTGACAGGAATTGTAGTGTCACTGTCTATTATAATGGTGCAGAATTAAAATGGATAAATTTGTTTATCTATTCCCCTGTGTCCCCCTCCACCTGCCCCCTGCCTCACCTCCAAACTATATGAGAATAGAGGTTATATGGATTGCTGCAAGCAAAGTCAATGTGACTGGGGCATCCTTGGGAAGTTTATCAAGCTGCACTAGGGCCACAGGACCGGATGTGAGGAACTGGCCTACAATATATACACACTGCACATCATGGGAGAATAGGCCCAAAGTTATAATTTAGCAACCCGAATCTAAAATAAAATAAAAATAGAAAACAACGGAGTAGAAACTGCTAAGAACTGATCTGTATGAGATTATATATTGTGCAGGCTGAATTTTTTTTCAGCGAAGCTTAAATCGCAGTTCCTGTGAGGTGAATCATTTACAAATTGGGTCAAATTCAGTGATCTGTTTTAGCTGGGAAAATTTTTTGGAAAAAAACTCAGAACATCTCAAAATATTTTTTACTTCATTTCAGAATGAAAATGTCATTTCAAATTTGATACAAATATTTTTCAAAAAAGGTGATTGTTTTATTTTGGATTAAACAAAAAAAAGTTTCAGCCTGACCTTCTTTGCTGAAAAACCTGAAGAAGTAGGTCAGTCTAACTGAATTTGGTATTTGGTTCAGGTACCAACTGAAGGAAATCTATTAATAACACCATTTTAATTCTGTTATTGTATTTGGTTCATGTTTATTACATCATGTCTATTACTCTGTTTTTGTGAAAACCTCCTTTATTATGTTTACCAACCTCTTTTACGAACCACTGGCAGAATGCAGGGGAGATCCATTCTCTTGCATGGAAACCACAATCTATAAAGATGGCCTTTTTGTTGTGACCACTTTTTCCCACCTATAGTAAATTAAAAGTCATGAATAAAATAACCTTTGTGGCATACCAGTTGTTAATATTCTGTCACCCAACTGGTATAACTTAACATCAGTATGATATATATTTCTTGATTAAATTGAAACCTAATACTCAGAGTACATTCCTGCCTCTAGATAATCATGATGTGCAAGCTGAAGTCATGAAGTTGCATTTGCTTTATTTTTATTAATTCCATTAAGCTCATGTTTTCACAGATTGTTTGCTGCACAGTGATGATATATTTCCTACTTGTATTACTAGTTGACAAGATGAAGTAAGATGATTAATTCTTGGAAATTCTGGTACTATTTAGGGTAAGTAATTTTGGGATCCCCCCACTCATATTTAATTTTAGTATCTTATATCATGTAGCAAGAGCTACAGGACAGAATATCCTATCTGAAGAAAATACAGACAAATTGTGTTTGTTTCCTGTTGCCAGGTAGTGACATTTATAGATACTTTATCGTAAGTGGGTTTACAAACAACAGATGGAGTGAACATAAAGGTAAATCATTTACTTTGCCCACAGGAATATGGTTAAATTTATAGATCTGAACTTTCAAAAATTTATTACAGGTTTCTTTTAATAAACCCTTTGCCTTAAACCAAAAGGAAGGAAGAAATCACAATAAAAGTAGTCTATAAACTCTTTAATTTCTGAAAAGCTTTATGATAAGATACCAGAATTAAGTGATGGCTTAATAAATGTTATAATATTATGCATGTTAATAGGACAGAACACTGGTAACAAGAATTAAAAACGGTTACCTTGAGGAGATACATGGGCCGCCCTTCAAAAGTATTCCCAATCACACTGCGAGAGACAAGGTCTGGGTTCTGAGCAGCCATGTCTGCAGTCCAAGCAGCTATCTGTTTCATAAAGTTATAAAGTATAACTAACCCCAAAACAATACATTAATAGATATTAAGCCAAGACGGAATTGTAACTCATTTGTCTGACCTCCCATGTAATGTAGTCCATATAACTTCCTTTCAGCAATCTCTATTTCTATTAGATCGTATCTTTGTAAAACATTTGGTCTTGACTTGAAAGTCTCCAGTGATGGAGAATCCATCTTAACCCTTGCTAAGTTATTGCTTTGGTTTATTACCTTCATTGTGAAAAAAAATGTACATATCTTATTCCTAGCTTCAACTTCTGGACACTTTGTCTTGTTGTACCATGTTCTGCTATGATCAAATTCCTGTTTCATGTGTAGGGATTTATAGACTGCAATCAAGTCCTTAAACTTTTCTTTGTTAAACTTAGAAAAAGCTCTTTTAATCTTCCCCTATTAGTATAATTTCTTAATCCATTCTGTTGATTTTCCTCTACATCTGTTGCCATTTTATCGTCATCCTTCTTGGACAGAGTATTCCAATAGCAGTCCTATCAGTAATAAATGCAGAGGAAATAAACCACCTCAATTACACTAAACATCCCTCTGGTTATACATACATCCAAGAATTTCATCAGCCACATGAGGACTTTTATTATTATTTATTATTTGTATTACCATAAGTTGAGGAGCTATAGCAATGGAGCAGGTACTCATGGTGCCAAGCTTTGGATAAACAGAATAAAGATGCTCCAAAGAATTTAAAATCTATGTATAAGATGAAAAACAGCTAATGGCTATAGAAATCAACAGAGGGGGGAGTTCAAGGACATTGTGAGATGTTACTTGTTAACATGATGGGCTGTGCTCTAAGGGCACCAGCAGCCAAAACTTTTTCAAGGGTTTTGTAGACATCAGAACAAAGAGGTTTGGGCAGGGTTTGGAGATGGATTAGGATTTTGCATATATTAAAAGGGAACAGATCAAAGCAGGACAGGCAGCATGGAAGAAAGAATGAATGTGCTTGTTTGAAAATGTGAAAAGTTGGTCACAGAGTGCCATTTTTGGCTGATCAATTAGAGGCAGGGGTTAACCGCATGATACTGAATAAGAAATGACAGACAATGTGGGGGTAGGTTAGGGTAGGAGAGTGAAGTATGGAGAATATGGACAACCTTATCAGTGGAAGAGGGTCTGCTTTGCCATAGCATCATGCTGGGAATTTATATAATGATTCAAGAAGGTAACATATTTATAGACTTTACCATTTCCCAGTTGTTGTATTTATTATAGCTGTGCCCAGTAGAACGAACGTTGCTGTCAAACTGAGTATCCAGTAAGGCTTGCACGTTGTCAATCAGAACTCTGCAATAAGCCGATTATGATAAGTATAAAGAGATGCATGTAACTTATCAACAGCCTGAAAATCTTCAGCAAATTAGGCCTCTTCTTTTTGAGAAAGCATCACGCACATTGATCTGACTACTGGAACTCAGGCCCCACTGATTGTGAAATGAAATGTGAGATTTGATTTACATCTTTGACCACAACATATGGTGAGCTCAAACCTAGATTAAATTTATGCTTTGCTCCTGGAATGTAATCAGGAGCAATAAACTCTTCCTGGCCAGTCTCTGTCCACTGAGCCTAATCTCAGCTCCCACCCTCCCTTTATCAGCGTGCCTTCAGAGTGCCAGTTGGTCACCACAAAGAACGTAGCAACACTCTCAGAATAAACTTAAGGAATAAAGGCTTTTCCTTCGGGGCAGCCGTCTCCTCCAGGTCTCAGCTGAGCTGATGGCACAGAAAGACATTTGCCCTGTCATGCCATAACATGGTGATGTCACATCCCAATGCTATGACATGCTGTGCAGACAGCAATAAAATGGCAAACTTCCCTCTATCAAACCAGGTTCCCAGTGTTCAGACTTAGTTTGGCAGAGACGTTATGCAGATGGAATGAAACATGCCCTGGCTCCTTCATGGTATTTTATATAATCTTAAAATGCCACAGCAAGGTGACAAAGAACATGGCACTAGAGTAGTTCCTGTTGCTAGCTGAATCTCTGCTGTTTACCTTTCTTATTGCCTGAGATTAATAAAGATAGCTTAACATCAAGGACTACCTTGGGGCAGTTTACTTTTTGTTCAGCTACTTTTACTCTGGCTACAAGAAAATGAAATCTCCATTGTTTTCCCAGTGCTTGTCTTATCCTGGTTGGGTAGAGAGAACAGATTTGTAAGAACATTCTGTCCTTGATCATAGCAGCCTAGATAGAAGAATGAAAGGTCAGTTTGCTATGCACCTCTAGCCTTTATATCAAATACTTGAGATGGATACACTGACATGATGTCATGGCACTGCAGCTGTACTTCAAAAGAATTGTATCTACTCTAGCTGTCACAAGGACACTCTGTTGAAGTTTGTCAGGGACACCCTCTAAACCTTCTCACCCTTGTTGCAATCAGAAGATAGGTGCATGAACTTGTAAAAAATCATGTATATTTAAGGAAGTTCCAGCACATGTCAGAGTAACTCCTCCCTTGCCGAAGAGGAAATCCTACATAACTTCATTATGCTAAAGAGAGATCTGATAGCACTGAAAATGCTAGTGGTAATTATAATTTTATTTTCATGATATAATGTGGGCCATACATTTGTTTCACATTGTGTTTGCGCTTCTAATAAATATCTCTATGAATGGATTCTTCCCAGATTGAAAACATGTTGTTTGCAAATTTTAGGAACTAATGTAATGAGAACTGCACTATCTAGTAGGGAGGAATTGGAAATTGACGCTTAGACAAGGGGTTGGGAGCAAAACCCTAACTATATCTCACTTTTGCTTAGGACAGCCCCACGTGGGCTGCGAGTGGCTGCAACGCAGGGTGCCGGCCACAGAGTGGGGGAAGGGCCGCTTTTCTCTGCACCGGGAAGGAGCCTGGGGAAAAGCTGAGCGCAGGGGGGAGGGGGAAGTAGCCCCTCGCCTGCCCTGTGGTCAGTGTTCCCTGCTGCAGCTGCTTGCAGCCCACGCGGGGCTGTCCTGAGCAGGCACAGGCAGCCCCAGGCGGGCTGCGAGAGGCTCCAGCATGGGGTGCCAGCCATGGGGCAGGTGAGGGGACGCTTTTCCTCCCTATGCTGTTTTCCCAGGCCACTTTTGCCCAGGCTCCTTCCCTGCCCAGGGTCCTCCCTTGCCCTCTCTCCCACCTTACCTGAGTTTCCGGTGTGGGGCAGCCGCTGGTCCCAGGCCAGGCAGGCTCTGCTGTTGCAGGAGACCGCTGGGCTTCCCCTGGGTCCTACTGCCCTTGGTTTCTGTCATTTTTGACAGGAATCAAGGGCAGAGCAATATTAATTTTCTAAATTTTTTAGGGGCCCCACAGCCTGGATAGAATGGCCTCGTGGGCCAGATTTTGCTCATCCCTGCCATAATAGTAATGATTGTCACTAAGTGGACATGAGGTCATTAACAGCTGTCCCATGGATACTGGCATGTGAGAGAGGGGGGAAAGCAAAACATGTTGAAGAATTTATCTTAGGCCTGAAAATTTCTATGGGTCTTGTTGCCTCCAGGGAACTCCTGCAGATCCATCTTTGTGATTCCTCTCTTTACTGGCCAGCAGTTCTGCTTTGTCCTTGTAAAGGGATTTAAAGGAAATGTGGCTGCTCCATCATAGGAAAACTGAAATTTAAAGTAACCAGTGGCCTTGTGACAGCGGGGGAAAGGGGCACACATCTAGAACATACTCATATTCCATTTCATTCTGCTCCAGGATGTTTTCAACATCAAAAGAGTTGTCAGCTTCAACCCGAAAATCAACTCTGGTTTGTGGTTTTACTTGTGTGACAGAATCTGGATGCCAAAAATCAACCTGAAAAGAGGAATAAATGAGAATATGTACATATGTAATTGCAGCTTACATTAGTGTATGTATTTTAGTGTATAGATCACAGTTAGTATGGTGATTTTCACTGTTTTGTCATTATATTTCTGTGTTTGTCATTATATTTCTGCATTTGTCAAAACAAACATGAAGATAATATTTCATAGGAAATTGATTAGGATGGTATTAGAGCATGCTGTTTACTTACCATGGGCATGTCCAGATAAGTGTGCACATGCCCGTTGTGGCATCTCAAACAAGTTTGAGACACTGCAGGAGGCACACTAAGAATGAAAAAATGTTCCCTGTGCTACATATTTGTGGTGCAGGCTCTAAATTTGATATCTGGATTTCCAGGTATCAAAAAATAAACACCCGGAAAAAAGCTGGTTTAGGGTATGGTTCTACAGCATGCCCTGAAGCAAGCAGAGGCTGTGTCCTCCAGAGGTACTCTGGCATCTGGGCAGAGCTTCTCTTTGGTGCTCCTTCTGCCCTAGCACACTGCCTCAGCATGTGGGGCAAACAGGAGTGGGGCAAGGCTGCAGTGTGACCAGATCCCAGTTAAGCGGGGACTAGAGGTGCGGGGGGGGGCGGCTGTGGGGTCTGTGTGGCTTGGGT
>NW_017728995.1:37426353-37427789 GCF_001723915.1 Gavialis gangeticus
AGTGGTGGGGGAATTTGGCGGGGGGCTGCCACATGCCTGCCCTCCCACCCACTGCAGTGCACAGCACCCGGGACAGGCAGCTGCAGCCAGCTGGGCCATGTGCTCTGTGCATAGGGTACTGACCTGGCCTGCACTGCCCCGCCCCATCCACCCTGCTAGCATGCCTTTGGACAGGACTGGAACAGCTTCTGCTACAATCTGCGGCTTGTGTCCAAAGACATATGCTAGCAGGGCAGGTTAGGCTGGGTCGGGTTGGGCTGGGGGTCTCCATGAGGGTCAGGTGGCGGTGCATGGCTGCAGGGCTGTGCCTCCAGAGGGCCATGACCACCCCAACAGCCTGGCTTGCTGTTACTGCCAGTGCCAGGGGCTCTGCACCACAGGCGGGGGGGGGGCACATGTAGTGGCCCCCCCATAGACCTCCCCACAAACCCCACATCTGCCACATATAATCACACACCCCATACCCCTGCATCTCCCTACATCCCCCCACGTCCTCCTACACCCACCTGCACAGTTCACATCCCCCCATATCCACCCACACCCCTTCCCACCCTACTCCGGCAAACCCCACATCCCTCCATCAGACACCCAGTGTGCCCAGCTGCCAGACAGGATGAGACCCGCTGGCAGGAGCTGTGGGTGCAGAGGCAGCTGTCCCCATATTTTGGTTAGTGAAGGGGTCAGGGGGAGCTGTGATTTTTCTATGATAAGAAAACCAAAAGCAAACAGAAAGCATATAGATATTTAGAATTTATTTTATTATGATGATAGGTAGGTTTCCAAACTGGTAGGTTTCCAAGTTGCTTTAACTCTGTAAATATATCAATAAAACACTACCCAACTGATTGATTTCTCTCTCTGTATATATTGATCTTTTGTTTTAGTTGCGGAAAGACATGTATTTTGGGGTATTTTAAAGAGTGAATTTGGGATTTTTTTTATCACAGAATTTGCAGTTTTTAAATATGGGAACACCAGGATTCCTACTAGTGAGGCAAGTGGCAGGACCCAGGCAGAGAAGCCTGCTTAGGGCTGGCACCTGGGACCCAGCTGGAGGGTAGAGCTGCCCTCCTGGCCATTTGGGGTAAGGAAGGACATACATGACAGTTCAAAGCAAGCCACCACACTGAGAACATCTTCCAGGTGATAGCTGCCCAGATGGCAGGGTGGGGGCACACGTGGCAGCAGTGCTGCACAGAGGCCAACTGTGCAGCCATGGCCCACTGCCAGCTGGCCCAGAGGTGCAGATGGCTCTGCTGCAGTGCTTATGCCACAGCCCAGGTGGCTGTGTGGTCCCTGTCCAGGTCTGGCAGATGTGCAGACATGGGGCTGCAGGTCCAAGGGGGCAGATGGTATTGCAGGTGGCAGCAGGTCACAGCCAGGCAGCAGCCCCCATTTCCAGGCTGCAGCAGTAGATAGAGGGTACAGGAGCCACT
>NW_017728995.1:37432789-37458580 GCF_001723915.1 Gavialis gangeticus
GTTTCAGAAGCTCCTGAGAGCAAGTAGCCCTGAGATGCTCACCAGGGTAGCTTTTTATACTGCTGGAGCCAGCAAAGGTGCTGGCCCCAACCTTCAGCTCCTCCTGGCTGCAGATCTGGGAGGAGCTGAGCAGGGTCAGTTTGCTCCAAGTGGCACAACTTACCCTATACCAAAGTGCACGTTCAGGCACATTTGTTGAGGCAAAAAACTCTGGCACAAATTTGTGTTGCTCCTATTTGGGCTGCTCCAAGTGTACATGCAAGTGTGGATACACCCCTTGAAAGTTATTTGCATTCAGATGTCAGTGACACTTTCTCAAAGCATTCAGTTCAGCAAAGCACTCATCATATGCTTACAACTGGGATTGCAAGCAGGCCCTCTTTCCTGTATCCTTTCCAATTTTTCAATATTAACTTTGAAGTATATACACCAGAACAGGATTCAGTATTCCAGTATGATCTCAGTAATGTTATAGACTGAAGCAATACCATCTGTTTGCTTCTATGACCTCCTCTATACATGTAGGTAAAGATGCGATGGGATCCCATAGTCGCACATTAGATCCCATTATGCCTTACTGTCAATGCAGGAGCAGGGGACTGCCACAGGGTGGTCTTGCCACCCTGTGGCTAGAAGATTGCCACAGGGGCACACTCACTCCTTGTATCCCTAAGCCCTTTTCAGTTATCCTACATTTTTGTAATTGTAACATGCATTCTTTGTTCCCATGTCCCTAACTTTTTGTGTAGCTGTATTAAGCCATTTTATTCAAGTAGACCCACTTTACTGAGCTACCTAGGTCAGTATGGATAACTCATTTGTTATTTATCAATCCACTAATTATTTATCAATCCATAATTATTTATCAATCCACTAATTTTGGTGTGGATTTTCAATTTTACTAGTCAGTTTTCTTCAATCTCTAATTTTACTGGTCACAATCGTATATTTCTGTCCAGATAATCAATAAAGGCATTGAATAGCATTGGTCCTACAGTACATTACACTTAGACCCCAGTAGGAAAATTAAAAATTATCGTGTAATTTTTTTGGGATCAGAACTCATGACTCAATCCTGTAATCTCCTTGTAGACAAACCTCTCTCAATTACAGAGAGAATTCTGCCAACAGGGTTGGGAAAGTAGGCCCTGATCCCACTGAATGTGGTGAAAACCCTTCTTACTTCACTGGAGTTCTGCACAGATTTAGGAGTGCCTCTATGCACTGTTGCCTGCAGGCCTAAGGCTTTAGGGTTCATATGCATATCCAGATTTTTAAAAGGCATACATTTTTCTGGGACCTAAATGGACCTATTTGTGTGAATAAGGAAACTTGATCAAAGTAAAGATGTTTCTAAGGCACATTTTTCCCTTGGTATCTAAGCACTGAACAAAATATTATTACCTTGGGGATTATAATAATGTAAACAGGGAGCACTGTCATCTAAATATATTATGATAAATTGATATTCACTCTTTAAGATTTAACTTGCTGTTTCTAACAATAAGAAAAAAAACCTCTTCCATTTTTGTTATTTTATTTATTTATTTAATGCTTTTTCTATTTTGCATGTGCTAGTAACATACCATTCCTTAAATGGATGTTGCTTACAATGCAGTTTCCTTACAGTCTGTAATTTTCTAGTATAGTTTAAAGGTTCCTTTTCTCTCATTTTAAATGATTTAAGAAGAAAGGATTTAGCAAACATAAGACTGTTTCAAAATGATTTGATTCCAATAAAAATATTTTCAAATATACTTCTTTGGTAATACTATTTTTGATGCAAAGCTGATTAAATATCTTGGTCCTTTTTTAGTCAATAATGTCACTTCTTGATGACCAAGTCAATTCTAATTTGATTATGTCCCTTTAGCTATTCCCTCCTTGGATGTAAAGGAAGTTGCAGATGGCGTGTGCATCTACCAGTACTGTATCTGCATGACTCTCTTTGCTAAAACATATTACCAACCGAGTTCTGTTGTCAACTCTATTGAGCTTTCCTTTTGCTTGCTTTTTTTAAAGAGATATTTTATTTTTTTCCTTTAGGAGAGTATCTATAGTACAAAGGAAGTGCTGAGGGGGGTGGGGAAAGGAAGGAGAGGTGGCAGCATACCAACAGTCCTGTTTTCCCATACTGTACCACCCTGTTGTTGCTAACATCTCCTCCACATCTGCACATCATTAAAAATGTCATGTATTCATCCTACAGATAATGGTCTTTTTTCTACCAACAGCTATTTTACAACATCAAAGCTGAAAGGAAATACTGAAAACACATTTGCTGTCTTTACTGTTTTTTCTCATGCCATCATATATCTTCCTTAAGGTCACTAAAAAGCAGGCAGCTCCATTCAGGACAGAAGAAAGCTTTAAAGAAAACTCAGAAAGGAAAATAAGACACAAGACAGAGAAGCCAAGGAAGTTCAAATAGGTAAGAGCCTAGTTTTTTAAGATTGTATCTGAGTGAACAAACTCTGTTTTAACTGTTAAAGTCCGAGTGCTCATTCTGGAATTTTGATGCATTTCACATGAAACTTTATTTGCAAGTATCCTAAACACACTTTACCTTTTGGTTTTATACTTTAGTATCCTAAACACACTTTACCTTTTGGTTTTATACTTTATTATATTTGCAAATATGATTATAGTTTAAAGTCTGTAGTAGAACTTATTTAACACCTGCCTTAGGACTCCTGATAGTTTGACAGCCAAATTCCTACTGAATGGAGTGGAATCAGGATCAAGCTTTTCATTTAGCAGTATGTGATGCAATATTTTTTATTGAAAAAACAACAAAAACCCCCCATTTACTTCTTAGCTTACAATATGTCTCGCCCTATGCAAACTATTTACCTTAATGTTGCTGGTCAAGGTGTTGAGGAATTCTACTTGCTCTTCATTGTGAGGAGTTACACGAAAAACTTTCTCTCTTGGAGGGGAGAAAGAGACATGATTTTAAATAGGCAATTCCACTAAGAGGGTTTTGTGCAGCATGGAAAGGAAGATGTGCAAAATTAAGCAATCTGTATTCTTACCTATCCGAGGGGTGATTATGAAGTTCAGCTGAAGCAGCTGCAAGACCTACAAGAAAAAATACAGCCCACATTTTTTTGAAGTAGGAGGCAAAGGATTGATCTCAACTGTTTTTATAATCTGGGTTGTCCTGGTCTTTTATTATGTAACAAACCATCCCAAAGATTAGCTGACTGATTGTTCTTCTGACCTTGTTTTATTTGCACACTATTTATAATATGTATATTTTCTTGTACACCTGTGGAAACAAGTAAGAGTCTCACGGTTGGCTAAAGCTCAGTTTTAGAGGCTGAAGTCACAGGCTAAGTACAGGCATCTAGAAGACTGCAGGAGAAGCACTCTTAACCTTCGAGCTTTACTCTAGGCACCCCTGTCTAGGTTAGAGGAAGCAGAACACATCTTTACCCTTGCTGGGAAGGGGGGACTTGGAGCCTGCCCAAGCACAGCAGGTGGGGTGAGACTCTTGCATGCCTCCTACCATGCCCTGTAGGCTCCCTGGGCTGCCAAAGACTCCTGAGCAGAGCCAAATGGCTGAGTTGCCCCTGATTGGCTGGCATGGACATCACGCCCACCCACCTGGAGACCCCTTCCCCCCCTCCCCACGCATATACACAGAACCCAGGTGTCCAGGGCACAACTGGGCCATAGACTTCCACAGGGCTGATAAGAATGTTGCCTGCCTCTTGTTTAACACCCCATTCCCTGGGGTGATAGAAAGTAGGCATTATGCCCGATTTTGTTATCAGTGACTTCATTGCCCCGCCAGTCCTTGCTGGAAGTCTGGCCTACCCGCTCCTGCTCTGGCTCATGAGGCCCTGTGGAGGGGCCACTGAACTGCCAGAAGGAGCACTTCAAGTACAGATTAGGCCTAACACCATGAGCACATGAGATGCAGGCATGGGGGAGAGGGCAAGCCCGGCTTTGTGTGTGGTCCTGGTCCCACACTGTGGCAGGTTGTTTGGATCCACAGAGCCCAGGACAACCTGCATGGACTGGGAGCCCTGCCTGGATCAGTAGGGCCTGAGAGCTTAGAGTGCCCATGCCCAGTCATCAGGCCATGGACTCCTCCGCCCATACCCCAGGCTGCCTAGGCACTGTCCTGCTCCCCACCCCTCACCAAGGACACACAACAGGGTGTGGGAAAATGCAGTTCAAGAAAGAGACGTGCCTCATTTTAATCAAATGTTGTCGCTGCCAAACTGTTAGTGTGTTTAATAAACAAAACCTGCGCAATGTTGCCTGCTCTGGAACCACATTCTCAGTTAATATGAGAGAGTGGGGAAAGATGCTGCCTGCACCAGAGGAGGCAGCCGCAGGGGGCTCAACTTGAACTCAAAACCTTGGGATGGCTGTGTGTAAAATTTTTGCCCCTCAGTTTAACTAAAAGTTGCAGCTACAAATATATATTTGTGTGCATACTAAAGAAGAACTGAGGAATGTTGCCTGCTCTGGAACTTGGATCAGAACCCAGGGACTGTCGTTCCCCATGGCGGGACTCAGGCCTGCAGTGGCCTCCCCCCACTCCCCCTTGTTCTCTTTGGGGCCTTGTACCTGTGCCAGTGATCACTGGCAGCTGGGCATAACAAGGTGGCTGGAAGGTGGGCTGAGCCAATGATGGCCCTAGCATCAGGTGTTGGGCAGCCTGGTCCCCTGCTGGACCTGGGCTTGGACCTGGGTTAGTGGCTTCCATGTGCCATAGCTCCTGTTCCAGGACCACCCCCGCTCCCTGCCTGGGTCCCAGCCTCTCCCAATCAAGGTGTGGTGTGGCATATTCTCCCACAGGTGCCATCCAGTGTCCCCCTCTTTTCCTCCTGTGGGACTCTTGGGCCTGTTGCCCTAGGGAGGCTCTGCATGGTGGGGGAGTGGGTGGCAGCCTGCTCCACCACTCCAGCCTGGGAGGGCTTTGGCCTTCCTGCGGTAGGTGGTGCTGATGCCACTCGGGGTGTCATAGGTGGATCTCAAGTGGTCTTTGATTCTGTGCATAGATGATGATGTTTACTGTACAGTAATCAGCTCTAATCTCAAGTAAAGCATCTTGTGTAGATGGGCCCAGTAATATTTAAGGGCAGAATTGGGCCGAAGTTTAGCATTTTCATTCTGAATAATGGATCAGCATATTTATAGAGATGATTTGGAAATGCAGGAGATTGAGAAACCTACAGGTTATTTCAATATGAATGTAGATGATACTCTCCACATATCTTATTGGATCCTTGTCAGACAGTTTTGCAAAACTCCACAGACTCTGTATATAGAACAGCCTGGAAATACTTTTAGAATTGAATATCCCCATATGCAGCAATTCATGCCTAAAAATATGACTCCCATTAATATTTTGCTTAAAGAAAACTCCAGAATTGCACCTAACCTATTTACCTGAGAGCCCTACTTGCTAAAGTACAACGTTTGAACTTAATTTGCAATTAATGACCTAATTTTGTAGCTCTGCATGCTGCTACTCAACCATAATCTTACTTAGCAGCAAATCTGCTAAGCAGGATGACAGCAGGAGTTATTCTGACAGACTGCCAAAATAATAATACAGAGTCTTCAGAAGTTTTAATTGTAAGATGATGAGACCAACAATATTTGATAAAATTGTATGGTCCCACGAACACTGCTAAGACAATAATGCAGAATGATCAAGCCCAGAACTTGCAATGAATAAATGATCACAAGAAGTAATCAAACAAATCGCAGATGTCATCATTCCCTGTTGAGCACCAGGAAGCAGCTCAGAAATAGAGGACTGTCAGATTTCAATGTTTGAATTGACTTTTAAGAAATTCTTTGTGCTTTTTTTTTCATGCAGTTGGAGACTTTTTTTCCCCCAAAACAATCACTAACACAGCATTACTGCTATCAGCTACTGAGCTGCTAAGCTATATGGGATATTATAATTTCTGATGGCACTCTTTTTGGTTTCCATCACAGACTGGGTCAGAAGAAACTGGTCACATGGAATCTCACTGAAGTGCTGCATTTTGTATCCTAGGATTGATGGTTAGATGTCAAATTATCTCATAAACTCACTATAAATATGGTTTTGTTTTTCTAACTGCATTAGATAACTGTTCAATATCTGTATGATAAAGTGGCAGCACAGGGATAAATCAAATAGCAAATTAAATTTGGGTAAGCCATCTGCGCCATTGTTTTATGACTACAAGCCAATAGTACATCAGCCAGGCTTGACTAAGTAAATCCTTACCTTTTCTATGTGGGACAACACACAGAAATTAATATTAGATAACTCAGTTCACAAATATTACCTGAAGTTTTTGAAAGATTCAGGTAGGAGATTTTTTTTAATGAAGAATAAAACATAACCAGCCAAACCCGAATAAAGACACTGTGGAGCATGGTGTTAGTGTTCATAAATCAAGTATAATTGTTTAATAATAATGGTCATCAAACCTGAAAAAAAAGGCTTATTCATCTACAAAGTTTTATTTTTGTCATTACTTCTAATGGATCTTGTAACAATCACACATATTATACTTTTGCTACTTGCAAGAAATATTCCCTGGGTTCAATTTCATGAGCTGTAATAAAAGTTATGTGCTGATAACCAGATGGAATCAGTTTTTCCAGCAATTTCCCTATATCACCTTTCAAAAACAAATATTGTGGTCCTGCACTTTAAAGAAGCATTTTTCTTTTTATCTGTAGGGAAGATAAAAGGAAAAATACATATCAGTGTTACCATTTCACAAGCATCCTTTATCTTATGAAGCCTTTTATCCATTTTTATCAAACTGAGTCCAAAAGTAAGTGTAAGCAAGAGTATGAATAACTTCTGTTTGCTAGGCATTCTCAATTGATATAGATTTCCCAAATCAAATAGATGATTGAGCTATACTTTAAAAAATGTCAGACCTTTTATTACAAAATATTGTGTATCTTGGCTTACAGTCATTATATCCTAAGTTTTTATTAAAGACCAATGAGAAACTCATCAATACCAAAGAGTGTTTTATATGTGTAACAAAATACTGACACATGATACATACCAATGACTTCTGTTTTACTGGTGGGGACCCTCCTGCCTCTCTTAGGGTCATAGGTGCATTTTGGCCAATCTGAATTTTGTAGAGTATTGATACTGAATGCATTTAGAAGTTCTCTGAAGATGCCAAGACCTGCAGAATTTGCTACCAAGCATATGTGCCAAGCTTTCTTTTAACCTCCTGTATGTTTAGATATTACTAATATTACATTCTCTAATTAAATAAAGGCTTTTCCCACCTTAGTTGACTGGGACATACCCAATTATCAAGGTTGGCTGCTTTTGTGGCTGTACCTACATATCCTTTATTTTCCCCTTTGTATACTTAGTTTAATGTGGGAGCAGGGACTGGCTGGTTGAATGAGGGGGAAGTACAGGTGGAGGGTTGTACATTGCGGATGCCTGTACATGGGCGCAGAAGCTGTAATTACAATGTGTCGAAGTAAACTCAATTAATTGAGTCTACTGGAATGTGGAAATTCTTGTGTCTTGTGTCTTGTGTATCAGCATCCCTATTTTAGTTCAAGTGCCCCACCACCATTTTGAAGTGTGGGGCAACTGATACATGAGACACTGTGGCGCTTTAATTAGAGCAGCTCTTCGAGCCACTCAAATTAAACCATCACTCCCTCACACCCACAGCACACGTAAAAGTGGCCTGTGTGTTTTGGGATTGCAGAAAAAAACCTAGGTATTAGAACTATTGTCTGCTTCTATTTCTATTATTTGTGACTAGTGACAAAACCTCTCTGTGCCAGGTTAACTGCACCATGAAAGATGCATACTCTTGGCCTCTCTCATGAAATAATGGGTGTCACATTTGTAACAGCGACTTTGGGCAGGAGGAACAAAGAGGGACCTTACCAGCCTTCCTAGGCATCTCATCTTAGTTACTTCATGAATTTGTTAATCCATTTAACAGATAAATATTATTTAATATTTAGAAAGCAATCTGAGATTCTTGGCTAGAAGGCACTCTATAAACTGAAAGTGTCGCTGTTATTTCACTTCATTACTCCTTTCAAAAGAAGCTGTTAAATACATCTCTGCAATAGTGTTGTCCAGCAACAAAAAGAGTTAATGACTTCTGAAATGTTTGTGTAGACTAGTTTGGTGTCTGTCTGTTATCTGTGTTCCTATTGGATAAAAGAGTCTGGGAATAGTCAAAAGTCAAAATACTGTACTTTGTAGCTGCAAAATTGAATTAAGTTGGGATGATGCTGCAGAGCAGTTACAGAGTAGGAAAGGTGGAGACTGGCTTTTCTGTTGACTATTTCTAGAGTTCCTATGAACGCTTAGTTTGTGTTTTATAGTCTGTACATATGCTACACACGAGTGTAACAGGGTTTCAATATAAACCAATTTACATTTCTGGCCTAGGTATTCTGCAGAAAATCTGGGATTACCTGAAAATTAAAATAGAAACTCCTTTGTGAGTATGATGACTGCAGCTAAAATGTTGTTAATATATACTCAGCATCTGGTACAATTTATTACCACTCACTAGTAACTATCTCAGGTCTTCCGATCTGGAATAAAAATGACATATAAATTATATTTACAACTCTATACTAATCCTACCAAAAGACTTGCAGTTGCCATTTCCAGGCTAATTCAAGGATGCATAGCAGTTGCATCCTTTTGAAAAGCTGTTCTCAAGTGTTGCAATCTGACTCAATCCATCTTTTGGTAGAAGATGATTAATTTCTGAAGAATGGCACATATCTTCTGTATAGTGCCAAAAGTACAAAAAAGCAAACAAGGATTTTAGCAGTAGAGGATCCCACCTCCCTAGGAACTGAACACAACAAACTTAACAGGCTACCATCATACAGGGAAAGAGGCATAGTGCAGGCAACTGGATTTGCATTCCTCCCTTAGGAGGAAAATGGGAACAGACATGCTGCATTCCTGTGGTTTATAGGCCACCAACCAATCCAGATGTCCTCTAGCTAATTTCCTGCTGCTGCAAGGGCCATGGATTCATGGCAGGGTTCACCGACAACTCTAAAATAGAGGAAGTGTAAGTTACTCACCCTCATTTTTATTATGTATATTACAAGAGATCTGTGAGCCCTTAGCTAAAATCAGGGGCTTTGAAAATTCATAGTGAGAGACAGTGCTTGCTCTAAAGCATTTTTAATCCTAACAAAACAAGCTAGGAAAAGGGTTATGGGGAAAACTGAGGCACAGAAAAGAGCAATAATGTGCCAAAGTTCACTTAGTGGGTCATTAGGAAAATCTGGAATTGAACCAAAAGTCTCTTGGCTCTTAAGTCTTTGCTCCATTTGCTGGACATAGCAATTCAGACTAGTGACCCATATAATGTAATATCTTCTCTCCAACAGTGGGCAAAACCAGATGCTTCAGAGGACCCTATTAAAATCCTACAGTAAGCAGATGGGGGATACTCTAACTTTCCTGATCTCTAATATGAATTAATTTAAACCCTGAAGCACATTGTCTCTCTTAGAATTCCCTCAAGTTTGCATAGGCTAAGAGATGAATCACTAATACAATCACCAACCTCCCTACTTAATAGGAGGATTCTGGCAAACTCCATCTTCCCCAGGTGCATATGATATAGATAATGATGCTATCCTGGAGTTGACGAGAAATGTAGGATATATCAGGGTTACTGTGGATGATAATAAAGACATGACAAATACAAGCTGAGAGTTCACTATAAACCATCAAGAAAACCATCAGGAAAGAAAGTAGAGAAAAAGTGGTAAAAGTGGCTCTTTTGATTTCAATGCTGATTCCAGCTGAAACCTCTTTGCCTGGATTCCTGGGTAATTTATTGTTCTGTTTTGCTCTGTGTGTCCACTGGCCTTCATGAATGATGTAAATCATGAGAGTTCTTTGTCTGTGCCTGTTGTCTGTGACTCCTAGAGTTGATAAACTTTAAAGCTTAGTGTGTGGATGGTTACTTTCAACTTTAAACGATTTTGAAATTTGGTGAGTTTTGTTTAGAAGAGAGACAGGCTGGATCAATTAGCTTTAAGGCTGTGGAGAGGATCAGGGTCAGGGAGTCCCCTTGTTAAAAATACCAACAAATTTTAGAACTAAGAGATTCTTCTCAAATTTGTACCTTAAAAAAAATGAGCCAAAGATACCACTGGCATCTGTACCAGGGATGCATTGAAGTCAGTTCTGTTACTGAGGGGCAGGATTCTGAGTTCTGAGCTAGCAGTTTGGCATATTGCATTGTTAAATGTAACAATCAACAAGCAAAACATTTAGGAATCCCCCAGACAATCCAAAAATCCAAACTGATTAATTGTAACAGATCAGGTACACTGGCCATACATTTGTTAATCTAATTACAGTTTGTTCCATTTCAAACAATGTTACTTAATTGATCAAAATTATTGGTAGAACATTTCCCAAAGCTGCTCATTAGGCTAATTACACTATTTGTGAGCAAAAAAAGTAAAGCACTGTTTATTAAAAAAAAAATCATAGCTGCAGGCCACATATCATCAGAATAAGCAGCAGCAGATTATTTTGAATTATTTGATCCTAGAACATCTTGTTCTGGTAGAAGATTCAAATAAGCAAGCCTAAAATTTAGAAGAGCATGCATAGGCAGAGAGAGAAAATGTTATTTGGGGGTCTGAGTAAAACTTAATCTTAAAAAATACACACAGACACAGCCCAGCAGGTCAGTCTGTGAAGGGGAAAGTGTGTGGGGGAGGGAAGGGGCATGGAGGGGGAATCAAGGCCCCCGTAGTGAGGGAGGGAGTGGGGCAGAGGCAGGGCAGGGGCTGGGGTGAGTGGGGCCCCAAGGTTGGGGCAGTCATGGGATGGTGGCACCTGCGGATGGCTCACCCAGGGCGGTGGGGCTCATGCCTGAGGGAAGCACAGGGGGCTTGTGCCCCCTGGATTTGTATGCAGGGCAGAGGCAGGCTGCTGTTGTAGGCTGGGTTCTGCCCCCCACTGCAGCTGCCTCGGGAGCCGCACAATGCCATATGCTTCCTACTGCCAGGAGGACAGGGGATGCGGTGCAGGAGCAGCCAGTGTGTAGCAGGCACATGGTGTCGCGCAACTCCTGAGGCAATGTCAGAGGTGTGCAAAGCTCAACCCCCAGTGACAGCTTGCCTCTGTGACAACTGATGCACAGATCTGGGGTGCACATGCCCCTCATGCTTCCCCTGGGGTGCGTGCAGCAGTGGGAGCCCCCTGCACTCCTGGATGAGTTGACTGTGGCTGTGACCATCCCATGACCATCCTGGCCTGGGGGGCCCCATTCACCCCAGCTCCTACCTCTGCCCCACTCCCTCCCTCACCACAGGGGCCTCAATTTCTTTCCCCCTGCCTTCCCCTTCACAGACTTACCTGCTGGGTGCTGCATCCCTGGCTGCCTCTGCAGGCTGCAGCTGTGTGTCTGTGTGCACTCCTCTCCCACTACTGCAGCCACCTGGAGCCCATGCCCAGGCTTCCCTGCAGTCCTCTGTGCTGCCACCACTGCCCTGCGTTTGGGGAGTCTAAGCCCCGTTAGCCCTGTCTTTCCTCCACCTATGCAGAGAATGTGTATGATTTAGACTTATGTAACAGTTCTTTATGATGCACCACAAGAGAAAAAATAAGAAATCAAGTTCAGTCTATTGAAGTGAGTAGGACTGAATTTAACTCCAGTAGCTCATCCATTCTCCTGGAAAACATCCCTTATTTATTAAAATGATTCAATGAACAAAGCTAGCAGTAAATTTCTCGGCCAAAGGGTAATTTGTTGTTCTTCCTCAGCAGCCAATAAACTGTTATACTTCACCGTAATGGAAGTGAAAACAACAGAAAAATATGCTATGCAAAAATGAAGGCAAGTGACCTAATTCTGACCTGAATTTCCCTTGAGGTTAGTTCCACTGAATTCTATAACATTATACTCATATAACACTTGCATAACACTGGGAACAGGCCTGTATAAAACAATGCAAGTTACAGAACACAATACATCAGCAATAGTTTTAAAATAAATTCTGCGCTCCTTCCACCTGGCAGTAATTTAGGAAACATGGGCCAGGATAGCTGTTCTAAATGTGTGGACCAGACACAACTCTGTTAAACTGGACTAAATCTATACTCATTATACCGACTGTAGCAGAGTGATTTAAAATGTGCGCTGGGGAAACAGAAAACAGAATTTAACTCCATTTGTCTGTCTGTATATAATGTGGTTAGACTTGATTCTTTTTGTTTTGCCTAAAATTTAAAATAATACCATCTTTATTGTCTAGCTTACAAAGTCAGTTTACCAGAAGCTCTCCCTTGCACATCAGCCACCAGCATTGAAGTATCCATCTTTTTTTCCCAGACTGGCTATCAGCTAATGACCCACAATAATTAGGATGATCTTTCAATGTTTTAGCTCTAGTCCTGAGCTGAGCAGCGGATGAAGTTCCATAGGAAAACAAGGAATTTCACAGTTACAAATGAGGGCAGAACTTTGTTTAGTACATATTTGATACTAGATGATGTTTAGTCTACATGTTTAGACTAGATGACAGGTTATGTGTTTAGTATTAGATGATTGGTTAATCTGCAGCAGATTTATATTTTTTTATTGTGAATATGGACCATATTGTGTAGCACTTTAGGTGTCAGATCGATTGTTTAGGTCGTGTACACATGTTCAAAAAACCTGGGAGAATTCTCCTGTTTGTTTTCCTGGTAGAGAAGCTTACCCAGAGAAGCCTGAACAGACATTTGAATGATTAGCCACTGAAGAGCATGGAGCTTGCAGTGCTGATACTGTGCAGCCAGGGGTCCCCTATACACACATCTCAGTATGATGTGCAGGCTCCCTTAGTCTGCCCAGAGACAGGATGGCAGCATGGCACAAGGCAACTCTGATTGCCTAACTCAGACTGCTCAGTCAGCCTTGTATCCCTGCAGAACAATGTGGGATTGTGAAGGGGGCTTGTTTTGCTCACTACTCTTCTGCATCATCAGAGTCCAGGAAATAACACATTGTCCCCCTAGGGTGGGGGTGTGGAGCAAAATACCATGGGATGCTTGAAGACTGTATGGTGGCTTCTTTCTCAGAGGAGAACATGTATAGACATTCACTCTTTCAGGAGAAACTCTTCTGGAAGTCATTTAATGCTGATTGTTCCTGGGTTATTTTTCTTCTTGAGTGTCCATTGTTGCTCTGGGAGAAAAATCCTGACACTGGTGGTTTCTCCTGGGAGAGCAAGAGTCTCTCCAGGAGAAACTGAATATTGGTATGTGGCCATTATCTGATTACCATATATGGCTCCTACTTTATGTGGATCTTTCAAGATACACATTGAAAAAATACTTGGGGCACAGTCACTGTTCTTCATTTGTGGATGGAAAACTTACTTGTATCATCCTGTCAAAGATATGCCATTTCTAGTGCAGAAGATGACAATATGCTAATATTTTTTTGCTAGTGGGGAGCATCTGAGAACACAAACAAGGAATATTTTCATGAAATCCTGGTGTTTCAGAACACTGTATGAAGGATGTAAACAAATATGGATATAAATGAAAGGTTACATATGAACTTTGTATTCTATTGCTATTTTTATACCAATTATAGCTTTTCCCCTATGTCTGCTTTCATCACTTGGGTTTCTGGCTTTTTCATAGTACTTTCCCTGCAAACTTTTAGTTGGAAAAAAACAGCAGATTGTGCAGATCATTATGCACACAGGTACTGTTGTAATAGTTTCCCTACCTGAAGGAGAATGGAGAAATTGTGCTCTACTAAGCTATAGCATCCTTCATTGAAGATGCTGATCTGCTAAGTGTCATCCTTAGACCACTGTTTTGGCTTTGTTTGTTACCAGGGTAGTAGGTTTTTCTGAGCTGTAAGACACAGTTTCTTTCTTGCTGAAATACTGTACATGGAAAGGATAACCTGACTGCTTGCATTGTAGGCACGTGCCAGAATATAATCCATCATCATAGGTGTTGTGATATAAGGAAGGATAGTAGAGACTTGTGAATAGAGGAGAAAATAGTTTAGTGACTACTTTTGAAGGCTAACCTTATTTCATTGTTGTTCAGTTGAAACAGTAGTGTCACTAGGGGTGTGTGAGGGGGACACAAGCCCTGGGCACTGATTAAGGCAGGCACCAGCACTGGGGCTGTGTGGGGGGGGAGGGGGTGCTTTAATCAAAGCAGTCATGCTTCTAGTCCATCAGCTACAGGCTTGGGCCCTGTGGAGAGAGACTAGGAATTCGTCAGTGATGTCAAAGAGGCTGGCAGATAAGTGCTGTGGGGGAAAAAAGTTGGGAGTGCAGGTAGGTGGGAAGGTGTCACCCCCCCACCGCTGCTGAATTAGGGGCTTTATTTTTTCATTCAGTGATATATTTGGCAGAACCTTTGGAGGGGTAGATGTTTTATGTCCTTAGCTGGGAGATACCTTCTATAGCTGAGGACCCTAGAGCTGCCCTGGCCCCACCCTGGTCTTGTTCCTCACTTTGTTGAGCTGCCATGACCCTACAGCTCCCTGCCTTCACCCCCCTGGGTCCTGGACACAACCTAGAATCTCTGGTAAGCCCTTGAGCACTCCCTCTCCCCACAATTTTCCCAAGGGTGACAAATGAGCTTGCTACACCTTTGAATTGAATCTATTCTCTTAAATCTGGGCATTTGGGTCTCCCTCAGCAAGAGCATGGTGAAGATCCTTGGTATGGCTACTTCAAAATTATTATTTTTTGACAGAAAATGCAGCTTGGGTGTCCTCATGCCATGTTCATCCACATGCATCCCTCTTCCCCAGCTTAACTTCCCCCTTCCATAAGCCACAGCTTCCTGTGATGCACTTCAGCAACTCACCAGAACAGGAGACCACAATGCATCATGGAAGACGTAATTGGGCCAGAAATCCTAGTTCATAGGAGGGAAATGGGAGCATGAGATATTTGACTTAAAAAACCCATGAAGAACTGCAGTATCATTTCAGAAATTAAACACTTGCCCTTGAACTCTTCTGCAAGATCAGGTTATCATCAATGTGAAGGAGGGCAGTGGAAGGCGAATTCGGGAACCTTCATCCTCTTGCTTTGTTTCTGCAGTGTGAAAGAAGTTTGTTCTCTTGATTTTGCTCCAATTCTTCTGCAGATCAGGGCCTAGTACCACTATAAGGTAAAATACCACAATGGCCTGTTTCTGCTCCTGTTCCTGAAAGACAGGCTTCCCATATAGGTTTCTGCTGATATATGTTAAACCAAACCTAGCAAGAGGAAGAATAAGGTTTCCATCCATGCCTTTGTGCTCGCTCTTTGCACCAAGGCTGCTACCTCTTAACCTGACCCTCTTTAGGAGCTCAGGACTGGTGCTCCTCTCTAGCACACATCAGCAGGGAATCCCATTTTTCACTGAGCAAGCCATATTGAACAAACCAATTTAGTGTAAATTATACGAGAAAGGCACACTGTAATTTTTATGTATAACAGACATAAAAATAAGCCTCAAGGGGCTTATGTAATTTCAGAATAAGACTTTAAAATCGTATTAAATGTGGTCGTATTTAAGATGCATACAGAGGCCCTTTTTTACTACTTGCTTTACTAGTACTAAGTACTTGATTTAAGCTTGGAAGCGTAGAGTATGGTTTGTCAGGGACATATAGAAAGCACTTAAATAATATACATGTAAAGGAATTTGTTAACAGAAAGTTTGTATGATCTGGATGGTATTTTTTAAGGAAAATGAGGTATCTAGAAACTTTTGAAATGTGTACGACTCTTTGGCAATGGTTTTGGTTAGCAACATTGCTAAGAAAATCTGGTGACCCAAGGGACACTTGTGTCTCCTCTTATCCACCATTATATCTTCTTATACTCTGATTCCCCTTTTGAACTACAAATCTAACTTCCTTTTGAATGTTGGTGGTCCCTCAGGACAGAAGCTTATATTTTATAAAAGGTGGTTTCCACACTGATGTACAGCATTTTCACAACTGTTGTACAAGATGAGAAAGTCTTGGTTGCCTGATTAGTTGCTGTATATATTTGCATCTAGAAGTTTGAGTTAGGATTATGATATTGCCAAATTCAAACATACAGAAATCATGAATCTCACTCCAAAATGCATAGGTAAAAAAACCACTGAGTTCATTTTTATTTGTAGCCTGGCTTTGTCATTCACTACATTAAAACCCATATTTCAAAACCACTGCACAAGAGGATTATTCAGGATGAACATAGTACATCTCATTATAGTGTGCCATGAGACAGGAGGTGAATCTAAAGGGGCTAAATTCTTTCTTCAGCTATGCTGTGCAAGCAGGATGGGATGGGTATAGAAAACCAAAATGTTGGTTAAGGCTTCTGATATACCACAGGAAATGACCATGGGCTTTCATGCAAAATTCCCATCATCATTCTGAGTGATTTCCAATTGCCCAATATGCAGTGACAGATGAAGTGCGTGTAACTAATATTGACATGGGTCCAATACCACCACTGCTGCTACTACTTTAAAGACTTCATAGGGGTAAGAGCTGCAGGATCAGGTCAATATTCTCATTCTCAAGATCAGATTAATTTTAAATAACTAGATAACTAAGTGTTCCAATTATTACATAATCTTGTCTTTTGTGTCAATTTATTTCCTCTTGTGTTTTTCTTGTCCTTCCTTTCACCCTGCTAATTTGTTTTCCCCTTATACTTGTAAACATAAAGTAAAATTTTAGCTCCAGAAAAAAGAAGAAAAAAGTCACAGAGAGAACTATAATGATGCAACTGCTGTGCAGGAGAGAGTGTGATTTAGACTGGGGACTGAGATCCAGGACCCCTGAAGTTAATATCCTTTACTGCTGACTCAGGCCCTGGTCAAATGCCGCCTGAAGTCAATATGAGTATTTCCACTGACTTCAATGGACATTGGATCAAAAGACCCTCCCTGTGTGGCCTTGGAAAACTCAGTTAACAGCTCTGCATTAAAGTTTCTCCTCAGTAAAATGCGGATATTCTACCTGGAAGGACGCTGTGAGGGTTCAATTTTAATATTTGTTTTATTGTTCAAGATGACAGAGCTAAATTCTAGCCATAAGAAAAGCAGCCAACTATGGGAGTCTAGGAAGAATTCCTCTCTTTTAATAAAGTTGAATTTGCTTTGAAGTCTTTTATTTTTTGGTTATTGTGTATTTATAATAACTGAATTCTGGTTCCCTTATCACACAGGCACCTTAGCTGCAGCTGAGCCACCTTAAAGATTTTTTAAAAAATCCACAGAAACTAATATTCAAAATGACATTAATTGTTTTTAATTAAAATAGTATCAATTAAAAGGTGATACTACCTACATCAGGCCTACTGTACAAGTCAACATATTAAGATGCAACTTATACAATGGATAAACATTTCTCTAAGGCAGTGATTCTCAACCATGGTGCCATGACAATCTTCAAAGGGTGTCCCCCTGGGAGAGAAGAGCTAAATACAGGCTCTTCCTTTCTAGCTATTCCCCACACTCACTGCAGTGCAGGTTCCTCCTCACCAGCTGCTCCTCCTCTTTCCTGATCTGTCATCAGGCAGATGTTTTTGGCAACCATCAATCTTGGTGTATACAAAAGAGGTTTATGTGACTATTACACCAAGACCTTCAGAGTGTAGGCCTAGGCAAGAATATGGAGGAGTGGAAGATGCCCTAGACATATCACCCTCTCCCTTTTAGACCAAAGTCCAAAGGCCAGACTGAGTCCAGCTGTTCAGTGCCTTGATGGTTGTAGCTACTGCCAGAGAGCGAAAGACTAGAGCTGCTGCTGACTGTGTAATGCCTCAGTGAGGGCATATTTCTGTCAGGGTGATGCCCATTAGACTTTCTTCAACAAAGGAGTAGCCATAGGCAGTGGGGGTTCAGGTTTTGAGGCACCCTAGGCTTGGCTTTCTTTAGAGGTTGCAACACTAGGGTATTTTATAGGAGCCACCCTGCCATGAGTAGCCCCACCATATTGCTGCCAAGCTCTCCAGTCGGATGCAGACCTAGTCATAACCAAGACCATCATAAATATATTAGTTTCTGAAATGGAGTGCTGTTCTATTCACAAAGTGCCCAGAGTCTACAAAAGTTGGGAATAACTCCCCTACAAATGAATGATAAATGAAAACTCTAAGAAGTAGGCAAGTTTCTTTGAGTAGATGTGAGATCTTTTATTGGACCAACCAAGTAGCTGGAAAAAAGTTCTTACAGGAATGACTTTGGAATAATAAAACAACATGTCCAGTGGTAGGAAGACTAGAGAGAGCAAGATAAATGCAATTTAAGAAAACAGTTAATATGTGGATGGGTGTCAAATATGAGACTCCACCTCCACTCTTTGGTCTTAAGCAGTGAACTCACCTCCTAGTAGTATGAAGCAAATGTGTTTCTGTTCATTCAGCTTTGGAAAATTATATGGGAAATAAAAACTAGAAAAGTTCCATCCAGGTCTAAATAAGAGGCAAGAATGGTAACTCTGGAGGGCTTATATGTAAAAGTCCTGAATCTGAATTTCACTGCTCTGCAGGCTCATCATACTTTCAGGACTGATCCTCAAAATAAATAAGTAATGTAATTTAAATGTCAGTTTCCCCTGTGAAAATCATGGATAATTCTATAGCATTCACATTTTTAATTTTTATTTTGAGTTGAGAAGCAATTCCAGGAACACAAAACAAAAGGAAATTCAAGATAACAAAAACATACTGTATGCATTCTATTCTGTACAATAATTATACTGAAGACTTTATGAAAGTTGCATTGTCAAATACCCAAAGGGCATGTCTACATGTGCACCCCACTGCACAATCATTTAGTACTTGCTTTAGCATTTTGCAAGTACTAAATAACTGTGCAATACCCACTGGTACTGTGCAGTCCCAGCAGTGCATGGGTTGTTTCTGACCCTGCTGCATAGTAGCAATGACATCGTGGTTAGTACTCACTGATGCTACATCACCATAGCAACAAGCTACATCACTGTAGCTAGTCACTTTGGCGATGTAGTGTCTCATGTAGACATGCCCAGAGTCTAGGAAATGCCAGTATCAAAGCTGCCCATGTAACTTTAATCCTGCTCCACTGGGTACATGCATTATTATTCAGGTTTTAATTTGCATGATCACATTTTATTTCTTTACAAAAGACTGATCTCTGTGCCATGGGGCCAAGATACTGTACTGATTGGAGCCATAAATTTCTCTTATAATAAAAATGAATCCAAAAGTTATATGAATACAAGGCTTTGAGGGCTTTTGGGTACTGAATGGGCATGTCTACCTGAGACACTTACTGTAGAGCTGACCAGTTAGCTCCACAGTAATATGTTACCATCCATACAAGCAGTGCTATTAGGATGGAGTAAACAAATTAATTCCACTGCAGGATAGTACTGCCAGAAAGAAGTACTATCCTACAGCAGAGTTATTTACTCCATTACAATGCACATCTAGATGCTGATGAGAGTGGCTGGGGCACCACGGTGCTTCAGTGTGGGGGCTGCCTCCTGTCTGAAGCACCCTAGCCAGCTCCTCCACAGCATATTGAGACAGGTTGGAGCAGCCCCAGGATGGCAGGCTGACCCCTCCAGGGTCCTCTGTCAGTCAGGGCTGCTCCATCCCAGCTGAACGTGCTGTGGTCCTGGGTGCATGTGCAAACACAGCACCCAGAAGCAATAAGTTCCAGAGTGAACCACACTGGAGTTTATTCATCTGCATTAATTACACATGTAGATGTGCTCAATTTGTTGCAATTAGTGATTTAGAAAGACTTTTAGTTAAGAAAAAGCCCAGCTATGTTGTAGCGGTAGGAACAATATTCTTTCCTAGTGCAGTAATGTATATAGTTCTGGCTGAAGACTTGTGCCTGTTAATGAAGCAGTTTTGGCTAAATGATTGTATAGGGGCTTACAGTCACCCTAAATAATTCCATCCCATTATATCAAGCAGCTATATTATGATGGGTGGGCCATTTTGAGTCTGATCATGACATTGGCCCACCCACTCGACTCGTCTGCAATGCCTTTGTTGGAACTAAAAAGTTGTTCATAGGCAGGAGGCTGCCTATTTATTGCCCAGTGCCAAGGGCGTAATATGCAGCTCTGAACCACCCCTACACCATAGCCCATGCCTTGCAGAAGGCATCTAAACAGTTGACTCTTAGCCCTTTCTAAGGCCAAACTCTGCCTCTGTGCTGGGCCTCCTTCATGCTTCATAACTGGGTCCCACTCATTCTTGCCCACCATGGGCCACATACACTCTGCCCTACTCTGTATGGCCCTTCAGGCCCCCTTGGCCCTACTCCATACAGTCCTTCAGGCTTCCTCTCTCGCACTTGGTTCTGACCTCTTGCAGACCTTCAGGCCATCCAATTCAGGCCCTACTCTACAATGGGGCATCTGGCCAACCACCCCACATACTGGGGTGATTCCAGCCTTTGGCTCTCTCTGGACTTGAGCATCTCAAGCCCCTTAAAGTGGAGGGCACCAAAGGTCCCCTGCCACAATTATATAATCCTTTCATAAACTCAACATGCTCCATCTTAAAACTATTTAGATTGTTTGCTCCCATTCCTTATACTGGGCAGCTGTTCCTGAACCTCACTTTTCTGATGCTTAGAAACCTTTTATTTTCCAGTCTAAATTTATTCATGGCTAGATGTTATGTATTTGTTCTTGTGTCAGCATTGTCAATTAGCTCACATAGGTTCTACCTCTCTGTTCTTTACCCTTCCCTACCTCTTCCCCAATTTGTGTAGAGAGAACAATTTTACACCCTTAACCTTCATTTTATTAGGCTGAGTAACCATTTTCCTGGTCACGCTAAATTACTTTTTAGCATTCTAGTTTGAGTTCATCTTTCTTGACCACAGGCGCTCGGAATTGCACTATCATTTGGATAGCAGTATTAATACTTCCCTGACCCAGCCTGAAATACCTCACATACATTCTACATTTGCCTTTTTATGGCTGCGTCATAGGTGCTCAGAGTCACCCTACAACCAACTAATATCTTACCTCTTTCTCTTCTGTCGCTTCAGTTTTTTTCCCAGTTGACTCTAACATTTTAGTCATGTTTAATTTATTGCAATGCTACCTTTTTCATTTCATTTTAAAATTACCCCAAATGGAAAGGTCAATTTAAGCACTTCCTTAATGATTAAGAATTTAAATACAAAAAGGTCAGGACATTCAAGTAATGGTAACTGACTACACATAATTTTGAAATGTGTGATAAATAAGCGTACAACTTCTGTGCAAAGTTGGTAAGATACAGCATTTGTGGGAGAAAATTATTTTGAATGGTTCTTGGTATTTGAATGGTTCCTTTTGCATTTAAATTCTTAGACCCAAAGTTGCATAAAGGCTGATTGGGTACCAATTTTTATGTAGTTTACTGCTTAAAAAGTTGCTAGGTTCGGAAATGGGAGTCACTGCAGGCTGTCAGGTAGGTCATCCTAGAAAATATTGTAACAGTGGTAACATATGCTTTTCATTCAGTTGTGGATGTAATACTGGCTGAAGTTGGGAGCATAATTTTTATCTGTTTTATTAGAAAGAAAGCTGGGAGAGTTGCATATCTCTAGCCACTTCTCCTTAGGTGTATTGTAAAATGCTACTCTACCATCCAGAATGATTAAAACTGTGATGTTTAATACTGTAATGTTTCACTTATTTCTGACTGAGCACAGAACGGAATCTGAATCAGATCATTACATTCCACTTTACAGAGAAGGATACCATAAGGAAAAAAAATTGCTTTTGAACCATACAATAGGAGTAACATTTTCCAAGGTTGACTTAGTCTCTTCATGGTAGTAAGGGAGGGAATACATGTACTTACCAGCTCTTCTCACTTTTCTACTAGGTCATCAAATCATTCTCTGTTTTATTCATCATACCCTGCTGCAGACAGAGGAATGTGGGATGAAGCTGTTGAATTAAACAATTTGTGGCCATTTTATTACCTCTTCTTCTCTCGGGACTAAAGAACCACAGAAAATATTGAGAAGATAGATTGAAAGCCGGAGACACCCCAAACCCTGCTAAGAGCAGCACAATGAAAACTGGAGACCTTGAGTGATAATAAAAATAACTGAGTTGATAAAAACTGGACTGGTGGGAACTCGTGTAGAACATATCATATTTGTAATGTTACAGGTCATTTCCTTCGCCTTTTTCTCTAAACATGTTTTTCAAATTGGTTTCAAGTTGATCCAGCTGTTTCAAGCACAGCCTACTGAAAGCATATTACTATGACAGATAACTAGCAGCTGTTGCTGGAAAACTGACCAAGCAAAGGGTGGATGCTGCTTCTGAGAATGAATTTATACTGTAGAACAGGCCCTCTTCCTGAATGTTTTTGCTCTTTTTCTGGATTTTACATCATAAAGATTGGACTGATAACACAGAGAGGACATGTACCCTTTAAGAAATACACACTCCTTGTTCACAGTTCAAGCAACTGAATATAAAGGGGTGTTCTTATTCTGTTCATTTATTCACACTGTTAAAAAAGATATTGTCAAATGTTAACCATACCTCTGGCTTTATTGGTATAAATTACTGTCAGGAAGGTACACATATTTAGAGCATAAGTAGACAGTGTGTGTGACAATACCAAATGTTATACGGGTGTTCTCACTGAATGTCTACGTTCCAGTGATAATCTAACCCATCTGACTGTTTCTCATCTCATCACAACATTCTTTTAATTCAAGCTTCTTAAATACTACTGCATTTATATTTTAAACACCGTGCCATGGTACCACTGATATTTCAAATTTAAAGATACATTTAAAAGATAAAATGATGCTGCATTCCCTATGACTGAAGAAATTGTTTTCCTTTCCTTCTAATCATGGTTTTATTGTTTTCCTAAATGCGGCATAGTTGACTTTAGAAAGGAAGAGAAACAGCATAATTTATTTAACTGGCAATAATTTACATTCTTATTTTGCTGTTAAATATATAAAAGGTACACTCTGCTTTTACTTTATTAGCATTATGAACTTCTAGATTTAACACAATTCAGGCTGACTCTTGTGTCTATATACGGTATATCCTGTCTCAATAACAGAAAATAGATGTAAATGTAATTTGACCTAGTTCATTCTCTCTATCTCAAAGTTTAAAAACCACTCCTAGAGCTTTTAATAGGGTTTCAAGAAAAATAGTTCAAGAGAACAATCATGAAACCTGGAAATTTTTCTCATCAAAGTTACCTTTGTATAATTGAGAGTTAGGAGATAAAATCATTTCACTTTTTGATATCTTCTTTTCACTGTGGAAGCCTAGAGGGGTTTTTGATTTATTTTGCTTACCTTGTATAATTCAGTCTGCTATGGGCAACTACATTCAAGCAGAAGGATGAGAGATTGGAAGACAAGATTGGAAAGAAATTTATGTAAATGTGTATAATAAACAACCTAACAAACACATTAGCATATTTAAAAAAAATCTTTTAAAAATAAACATAACTCGAGGGTTCTCAAACTCCCTCATTGTATAAACCATGTGGCTGGAAAGAAATCCTCTTGGGAACTATGTCCATACCCATTCACAGTTCATGCTGATCTATGCTCCTTTCATTCAGAATCACATACCATCCCTGCAGCAACTGCTTGCATGGAAAAGTGTTTAATGTACTTTGAGATTCTTTCAGTGTAACTTAGCATCTGGAAAAAAAGGAAAAACAAGCCTTCTCCCCCCCCCATGTGCTAAACCTTGAGAACTCTTGTGTAGTTTTGTGTAGTTATACAGATTCAATTATGTCCTTGGAGCTTATTGTGAATTGGAGGGGTGGGAAGCCTATAACAAATACAGGAATTTACAAACTCTGCTTTTTTGTTATTTACACTGCTTATTTTTTGTGAACCAAATTTAATCTATTCTATTTTAAACAGTTGTTTTGACTATCTAACCCTTGGAGGACCTAGTACTATTTTCTCCCAGTCTGGGCAAAGCCTATGAGATTGTGGGGGTCATCTTCTATAAGTAGCACTGGCAATCTAACTTCTTTTTTCATCTTCCCAAATTCTCCATCCTGCATTTACAAGGTCTGGAAAATTTAATAATCTTTGCAAGACTCTAAATCCCATGTGTTCAGGACTTTATGAGCCCTACAGGGAAGATGATGCACCTTGTAGCCTATATGTGTTTGAAACATGAGGAATTCATACCAAATAAAAATTGCCATGATTCAAAACATTTTGACAAGTAGATGAGAGAAACACACACATATTCCAATATCTGCTGGCTTCTTTGAAAGACTGGCATGAATTGTAAAATCTGCCATCAGGACTTGTTCACTGCTGCTGGAGGGATGCTTGCAAATTCTACCTCTCATTAAATGGAAAGTTTTAGGGACTTTATAAGTTTATGAATACTGCAGGATGCCATATGGATGTGAAAATGGCTGAGGTAACTACATGTAAAAATGTCTTGACAATTTTTGCACATACAGTACTAGGATTGCTGGATCCCAAGTTCCAAAAAGTCCAGTAATTATGATCTAAATTATACTATGAAACTTAGAAATGATGGCAGCACTGCCACTAGGACTTCAGTGTTTTTTGTATACAGATCTTATGACCTCTGTCAGCCATGCAAATAGATCTCATCAGTGTCATTTTAACTCCAACAGTGAAGTCAAGGCAGTTTCTAAGTACAGTAAAAGCTGCTTTAACTGGCGGCATGCTCTATTAACCGGCATGCCGGCTTGTAAGGTAAAAGTGAAACCGGAAGTGCCCACCATGGCACTTCTGGTTTCGCCGAGCCACCATAGCCCGGGGCAAAGCAGCCTGTGCTGCTGAGCCCCCATGGCCTGGGGCATAGCAGGCTGCGCGGGGCCTGTCTCCCTGACCCTCGGGGCCCGTGGAGCCCGCAGGATGGTCAGCAATGTGGTGGGAGGATCGGTGATGCCTCGGACATGGCAGGAGAACAGGCAAAGATGCCTGTTTGGCCCTCTCAATTAACCAGCGTGTTTTGTTATCCGGCACTCCCCATGACCCGTGGGTGCCGGATAACAAAGCTTTTGCTGTACCACGAACAGTAGTTTTTCCTCTATTGGCACTTATATGTTGTACCAGCTGTGCAAATGCTCCCAACCATATTATTTTTCTCTCTCTGAACTGAAGAACTGTGAGATGTAAAGCAGAAAGGAACAGTTTGGTCCAGTTTCCATTAGTGTTGTCAATGGAAAAGCTCAAGTTGACATATGTGGGAGTTTAGGCTGCAAGCGCTGTGACTATAGATATTTCACTCATAAAAGTATATGTACTTGTATATATAGGATATATATCCTTTTTAACCTCAGAAAACCTCAGCAATTTGTATCTTTGAATTTGCTGGCATTACAAACTCTTATTGCTACTCCTAATGTCTACAAGAATTTAACAGGAGTTTTGCTATGCTGAAAAATCCACATAATTAAGAAGTTCTAAATTTGACAGCAGTAGCACAACTGTTCCATCAAGTTATGCTCAACTTCAGCAGAATAAGAAGGAAATTCAGATTTTTAAAAATTTTTGACAAAAAAGGTTCATCTTTTCAAGAAGTGAAAAGGCACTTCATCTGCTTAGTCTCTTTGGGCACGTCACACATGCAAGCACATGCATTTGCAGCAGCTCAAACAGAAGCAGTGCAAATTGGAGCTGGGGCTTTTTGCCTCAGCACGCATGTTCAGACATGCACTTTGTTCTGAAGCAAATTGTGCCACTTGGGGCAAAATCACCCTGCCTGGCTCCTCCTGGATCTGCAGCCAGGGGGAGCTAGAGCCCCAGGCCAGCAC
>NW_017728995.1:37463580-37463797 GCF_001723915.1 Gavialis gangeticus
GTGCAGGGCCACTAACTTACCTTCTGCAGCAGCAGCGGGAGTGGGGTACTCTGAGCCCACTGCTGCCAGCTCCCAGCTCTCATAGTTTAATAGTTTCATAGTTTCTAGGGTCGGAAGGGACCTGAGAAGATCATCTAGTCCGACCCCCTGCCATGGCAGGAAAGAGTACTGGGGTCAAACGACCCCAGCAAGGTGTTCATCTAACCTCTTCTTAAAA
>NW_017728995.1:37468797-37469219 GCF_001723915.1 Gavialis gangeticus
CCTGGATCTGCAGCCAGGGGGAGCTAGAGCCCCAGGCCAGCACCTGTGCTGTCCCCAGCAGTATAAAAGCTGCCCTGGCCCCAGCAGTACAAAAAGCTGTCCTGGCAAGCATCTCAGGGCAACTTGCTCTCAAGAGCTCCTGGGACCTGGCCAATTGGTTGGTATCTGGGGACACTACCCCTTGTGCCAGCTGGACTGCTGCAGCAGCATCCCAAATCCATTTTTAAAAATATCCCAAAATCCATGTTCTTCCACAATTAAAACAAAAGATCACTCTACACCCTCCCCCCCAACACACATCTATACAGAGAGAGAGAGGGGGGGGGATTGATTAGTTGGGCAATACTTTATTGGTATATTTACGATTTTAAAGCAATTTGGTAGCCTACCAATGTCTCTATCATCATGATAAAATAAATTCT
>NW_017728995.1:37469658-37478886 GCF_001723915.1 Gavialis gangeticus
CTCATATACCTCTTCCCCCAACAAGCCTAGTTTAAAGCCTGCCGGGGACTGGTGCTGAGCCCAGCCAGGTCCTGCTGGCTTTGGGGCTGCTCTGCTGCCCAGCCGGGCCACACAAACAGCCCCAGGGCTGGCAAGTCCCCACATGCCATATTTTCTTACACACAACATGTGAATAAGATGAATAATTTGTTTTTGAAAGGTAGAATAAAGAAAAAAAAATCTTTCCTTGACAATACTGGTAAGTAGCAGTAAGTAACTGAGTAGTTGCAGCTGGGGAGCTCAGCCTGTTCATTGTTTTGCTCCCTTCAGAGCATGTGCAGCATTACTTTCCTTCCCTTTGCCCTCTTCCCTTCATCCTGCCCCCCCCCCCCCGGTTTACTCTGCAGAAACTTCTATTACTGTATTTCCTCGCTTATAATAAAATTTCCAGCAGCTGAGTTTGGGGGAAAAAGTGTAGTACATGATTACCATCTTTTAGAGATTAGACAGAAGACCTTTTAGATAGAAAGCCACTTTCTTCAGAAAGTTTGTGACAGAATGTTGAAGTCCGATTCATGATACAAACTGTCATATCCTTAACTGTGAGGCCATTATCATGGTTCAATAATTTAATCATTATCATCCTCCTCATTATTATTATTCCTGTGGTGACTAGAGACCAAGATCCCCATTTGCTTAGTATTGTACACATAAATAACAGGCATTCCCTACCCTGAACAGCTTATTGTTTTCACTATCTTTTTATAGGAAGGCCTGTTAGTGTGAAAGAGTGCATCCATAACTCATATTGGTAATGATTATTTTCACATTGTATCACATTTCTACATGCTGTTTCATTGTCCTGGTCACTAGTGTGTTACTATCAGTTTCATTACTAATTAATAATGGTTCCCCCTATGGGCTAGGCTAGTTTTCAAGCGTTCTAGAATTGTGTTTCTCAGACTGGAGTGCAAGATCCTTACATGGCAAACCTCCAAAGGATATTTCAGAGGAATGGATGGGAAAGCATAAAAATGGAAAGGGGAGGAAAAGGAAGAAGAAAAATGAAAAATGAAGAACAACTGTACAATACCTGTTAGGCTGCTAGAGAGGCTAGTGTGGCTGTTATGGCATAACACAGAATCATAGGAGTGCACAGTGGTACGACAAACTTAAAAAAGGGAATGTGACCTCCAGAAAATTTGAGAACTACTGCTCTAGAACAATGATTCCTTCAAGGTGCTCACAATTTTTATGGCCTGCTCTGATTTAGGAATAATTGTTTAAACTGGGTTAATTTGTTTCTGCCAGAGAAATCAAGGGAAATGACTGAGCACTAAGAAAGTGCCTCTTACACATCATCTATTGTTCTGCAAAGGAAACTCATGCCCAATTTAAACCGAGCACCCATCTCCATCACAGAACCCACGATGTTGTACAAGCAGAATTTTAAACCGAATTGGATTAAACCTCCAGAAAAACAGGTCATTCCAAAACATTAAAAAATTGCCTAATTATTTATATTCAGGTAGCTAGAGTTCATTATTAGCCGTCACAGTGGTACCGTCCCTTTAAGGACAGACCTGTTCCTGCGTATCTGTACTCCAAATACTGGCCCCATAAAGAGGAACTCTAGTGTCTGGGAGTTAGCTGCAAGGCAAACTGCTCCTGAGAAATGTGTCAGGACTATAAAGGCCCACACTTATTGTTCCCTCCACACTTCCCTTCTTTCTGCAGGCTGCATCCCTTGCTGGCCCTTTGATTACAATGCCTTCTGATCAACCAGGCAGCCCAGAGCTAGGCATTTCCACCAACTGAAGTTAGCAGGCTAGTTTCTGGTCCATTGCCTCCCCCCATGGCTCATTGTCTCTCCCCGAAACTACCTGTGCCTGAACCCTGATATTACTTTCCTTCTCTACTCCAGGGATTATGGAGTCTTCTCCTGGCTGGGTGTTGATCTAGGGAGTAGTACCCTCATTTCCCTCTAGTTCAGCCAGGATGAAAGGAAAGGTATTCAGTAATGAGCTTGCAGCTCAGTGAGCAAGCCTGATTTACAAGAGCCTGAGGAGGCTGCTGAACTGCATCCTGGGAAGGGTAAGGGGAGAAGCCTACAGGAGAATAGAGAGTGGAGGACATGGCAACCAGCCTTTGTCACAGGCCTAGAACTTGTAACAGGTAGCTCCCCCAGCTCCACTCAAAGTCACCAAGAGAGGTTGTGTGGATATCTTTGTAACCACTGGGTGAAGGACTTTGTGTTTTTTGCGCTGGGAAGTTATGGAAGGAATAATTGTTTTGTCTGGCAAGGCCAAGGTATTGTTCGGGGGGGCTGCACTGAGGAGAGAAAACTGCAGCCTAGGGAGAGCCAAAGCAGTATCATGCGTGTTTGGATTTTGTTTGCTCTCGAAGAAGAAGGCTTGTTTGCTTCAGGTGGAAGCCTAAGCAGCCCAACAGAGGACTCCCTGGAGCGCCAGCTGGTTGAGAGCAAGGGGGCGCTGAGAAAGAGATGAGCAAGTCTAGCTGAGGTAAGCTACTTTTTCTGTGGTGTTGTAAATACAAGGATGTGCAGTGTTTTGAATGCAGAAATGTTTTTGCATAACATTTTTTTACTTCCCCCTTGTTCTGAGAAGCCAGAAGCTTGCAGGTATGATAGTATCACTTCATTACCTTCTAGGGCATGTTGTCTGTCACAGTCCTGCTGCAAGTGTGGGCATGGTGTTTGTGGGCTTCATTCAACCCAATGTTGGGAAACCCATGGAGTTACATCATAGCTGTTTGCCCTCATATCTATGAAGTGATGCATTGCTAAGATTCTGGCAAATCAGGCTTGAAAAGAAAATATTTGGTTAAATTCTGATGTCACTTGTGCACATGCAACTCCCAAGACACTACGTCTGAACTCTGGTCCAGCAAGTTTGATAATGAGGTGCTGCACGCTGGCAAATAATATAGATGTTACGCTGGAGAGTGGACGAACAACTGTTTCTACTTGTGTAGTGCTCTGCTTGCAGCAGAGTCTGTTTTGCTTCGTCATTAAAAAGAACAACAACAAAAACCCAAATATTTCCTTACTAGTTGGTTAATACCAACAACTACGCTGTTCCAAAAGTATTAGTGAAAAAGTGATTCCTTTGGCATCTTGTTTTTGGGTTTGGCGTATTGTTTTTGGATTTGGGGGAGGCTTAGTTTACAGATTGGCTCTCTTTTGTTTTGTTCCCAGCACAGAAAATGCTTTCAAGTAATGCTTTTTCTTGAATTTCTTGTTGCTTGTATCTTGTGCTGGGTCCTGTTCTATTTTGTTTTGTTCCCAGCACAAAAAACCCTAGGGACTGGTATTTTAGCTTGATTCTTTTCTTAGTGTACTTCAGTTCTAGATGTATCTGTCTTTCAGAAAAGAAAAAAATTGTAGTGATTAGTTAATTTGCCTGAAAATTCAGCAAAATTGGAGCTATTTTACAAAATTAACAAGGAAATTCAAGTCAGTTTTGTGGCTCACTGGATAGCCTACCACCGTGAGGTGATTATGACTTTAGAGCTGTAGAATTTAAAAAACAAATTTTGTGCAGAAAGATGCACTATGATTATTTCTGTCTTGGTACAGGTGCCAAAGATTTGGGAGAAAGTGATTCTGTCCTCAGCAGCAACCTAATGTAGAGGACTGAGCACATAGTTAGAAGTAAGATTGATCTGAGTTATATTCTCTTCTTTGTCCATGATTGCCTTTTAATATTTTGAATTTTTACAACCCTCGGTCTCCTAATTCCAGGTCTGTGACTAACATGCTAGCTCACTGACATGGAGTTTTAACATCTCTGTTTTCCCATCCCGTAAGACAAAAAAATATTGGCATTCAGAGAATGGATTATAATAAAGGCATTTGAATTTTATTACACTATGGTACATATTGCAGGAAAATCATCAACAAAAATTGCCCATTACTAGTTGCATTTTGAATGAGGCCCAAATATTGCTATAGTGAATTCTCATTTCTTGTGTATTTTTTCACTTTTGATCAGTGCATATAGTAGTTTACAGAACAAATCTATAAAAGAGCGTCCCTTCTCTCTGAATTTTTAGTTTTAATTTAGACAAATGTGAATAGTAGTGATAGATAGGGGGAAGACGGGCTGTTAATGTTGGTCAAGGACAAAAACCCCCACTTATTTGGCTGTTTGAATTTTAAAGCCAAAAGGGGTGGGTAGGTGGGTGAGTGCATGTGAACTTTTGTAGGATATAGTAGTTGATTCTCATTGCGGTACTCATACAGAGCTGGAGTGGCAATGGACAAGGGAGTTAGGAATGCTCATGAGAGCTTATGGAGATATGGAAGACATCAGATGGGATAAACTTGAAGGAGAATGAACGGATAGAGGAAGGAGGCAAGGAAAATAAGGAAAATGTATAGGTAGCTTGATTAAATTTCACTGACAGCAGAGAGTTAGTGAACTGAAAGAGATGGGAGTTCACAGATGGATCAATCAGAGCCAGTGGCAATATAGAATAAAGTATAATCCCTATATATCTATAACATAATTCTGCAACATGATAAAAATCCATTAGGAACAGCTGCTTTATTATATCATGCATATATATTGTGTCTAGCTAAGGGGACAGATGCTTGTGCAGCAAAACACTTGGAACAACCCGGCTTGTCTAGAAAGCACAAGGCTATTACTTGGTTGATTGTTGTTTGAGTTATCAGTTGAAGCCAAATCCCTGGTAGGTAGTAAGTTTGGCCTATAATCAATGTAAATTAAATGTAATCTATTGTGACTGACATTTTAAAAGATTGGCATCAGTCTACAGACTTGACTGCTGCATTTAAGGTGGTAACAGTCTTTCTGTTGTTTTCACTCAGTCCTGTATAAGATAGAGTGAGTCAGATCATTGTTGTATAGATTTTGGCAGGGACAGATACACAGATGGTGTAAATTGGCATAGCTCCATTGTAGGCAATGGACTTATGACAGTTTACACCAGATGCTTAGGTATCTAATGATAGCAGCTATATCAGGCTTACGGGGATCACTTTATGTTCATGAGAAAATGGAGGATGATTCTAGCCAAAAGTCAACATGTCACTTCCTTGTAACAGCCAATGGATTTTTTGTTTTGTTTTTGTCATTCCCCAAGAAGTGACTGTGTAAATTACTTACTCTGGCAACGTAACATGACATGAGATATAAGTGCTCAACTAAACTGGTTCAAAATGTTATGTACAAGTTTTCCTTATGTGTTTCCTAAGCAATGGAAAAATAAAACCCTTTATGTTTTGTAACAGGAAGTTAAAGATACACCATTAATAAATGATCCCTCTGCTTTATTATCCAGAAAAACTCACATATGCAGCTGATGCACATTTATTTAGCTGTTACTTTTATAAGTTCTAGTATCACATCTGTATGCAGCTCTGTCATTCAGTGTAGAACAAAAGGAATGAAAATCTCAAAGGAAAACAATTTACCCCAAGTCAGTCTCTGTATCTATAGCATTATCTCTACAGCAAGCATATACCCATTTACAGCTGTGTGTTTATACTGGGGCCAGGGACAGAAGTTACACACAAACTGTTTTAAGTGATCAGAAACTGGTTTAAACCTGTAACAACAGAAGTTTAGTGCACATAAAATGCTTTCAGAGTGGTCAAAACTGGTTTTAAGATAAACCTGGCTGAATGTAGTATCAGACTTAACTGATTTAGGTCAAACTGGTTTATGGAACTTCTGTCCCAGATCCCTTCCTGGTTCAAGTTAATTTACAATCCCCTAGCATCCCAGGATGCTTTGCAGACCTGGGCTGGGCTGTCTGCTCTGGTGAAGCAGGGTTAGCCCCACCCCTTTGCTTCCTAGCCAGAGCACTATCTCTGTTTCTGCTGGCTGTAGGAAGGGGGTGGGGGTGGGAAACCCTGCTCGGGCAGCAGCTGGGTCTGCTGGGAGTGGGCAGAACAGCTGCTCACAGGCTTTTCCCCTGCTTGCCACTGTCCCCACCCTGAGGCGGGGGTGTGGCCAGGCCTCAGGCAGGCATGCTGAGGCAGAGGAAAAGGAGGGGATTTAAACCCTCATTCCTCCCCTTTGCCACCAGCCCAGAACCCCAGCTGGGGTCTGCCTGGCAGGGGTACAGCAGCCCCTTCGAGGCTTTTCCCTTGCTCAGTGTTTGAGCAGAGGGGGCAGGGGGCATGGCCAAATGCCAGTCCCAGGCCCAGGCCAGCGTGTTGAGATGGAGGAGAGGGAGGGAGTTTAAACCCGATCTTCTACAGTCACGGAACCCCAGCTGGGATCTGCCTGGCAGGGGTGCAGCAGCCCCTGCCAGGCTTTTCCTCCACTCACAGCTCAAGTGGAGGGGGTGGGGGCATGGATTAAAACCCTCTCCCTCCTCTCCACCTCAGCATGCCGGCCCAGGGCCAGTGTCTGGCTGTGACCCTGCCTCTTCCAATTGAGTGGCGAGTGGGGTAAAAGCCTGCCAGGGGCTGCTGTGCTCCTGCCAGGCAGACCCCAGCTAGGGTCCCACACTGGTGGGTGAGGGAAGGGAGGTTTTAAAACCTCCTCCTGCATTTCCACCTCAGCTTTGCAGCCAACATCTGGCCATGCCCCCTGCCCAGGGTTTGAATTATGGGGGAGCTTGGGGGTTGGGGAGGCTGAGCCCCTGTCAGGCAGACCCCAGCTGCATCCCATGCAAGCATGGGGGGACTGTGGGTGAGGAGTGAGGGGCACCAGTAGGGCTGTGGGGTTGTGGTTGGGGAATGACAGGCACCCACAGGGTTGGAGAGCTCTGGCCTGGGAGTGAGGGGCCCGGACCTGCATTCTGGTGTGAAGGGGGCCCTGCTGGTGACCTTGTCCCCCCCCAGCACCTTCCCCCCCCAGCCCTGCCAGAAGGGGCCCCCAGCTTCCATGACTATGGGGCCAGAGACCTGGATCTGCAGCCCCTTGCCCCCCACAGCATCACCCGAAACCTGGCTACCACCCATGGGAGGTGGCGGCTGCTGTGGTGGTGCAGAGCTTGAAGCCTGGCTCCCCCTCCCCTGCAGGTAGCATGGCCGCAGCAGAGCCTGTGGGCGTGCTGGATGTGGGCTGCCAGCTGTGGACTTAGACTCCCTGCCCTGCTCCCTTCCCCTTGGTGCTTCTGCAGCTGGTAGGACCCAGTATGGCAGGGCAGAGTGGGGCTGGGCAGGGAAGCTCGTTGCTTCCACTGGCAACAGTGAGGGGCACAGTTTTGTGCTGCCACCCCCACTGCTGCCGAATTGGAAGGGGGCTTCTCGCCAGGGGAGCATGGGACTTGCAACAGCAGCAATGAGCTTCCCCAGCTGGTCCCACTCTGCCCTGCCACACTGGGTCCCATCCGCTGGGCTGCAGAGGCCCCAGTGGGAGGGCAGCAGGGCAGGGAACCTGAGCCTGCAGTGGGCAACTCACCCCCGCTTCCAACCCGTGCACAGATCTTGTGCCTTTCCTGCCCCCTGCCCCTCAGATGAGCCACCCACGTTCCCATCCTGCTCCCCATTGGGGCCCTGTGGCCAAGCATTCTGGCTCCAGGCCCTGAGCCCCATGTATTGCTCGCCTGCTCAGCAGCCCTAGCCCCAGCCATGCCCAATTCCCTCCCTCCCAGCTATAGAGGACCTCAATCCCCCTCTCATAGTTTCATAGTTGGTAGGGTCGGAAGGGGCCTAAGCAGGTCATCAAGTCCGACCCCCTCCCATGGGCAGGAAAGAGTACTGGGGTCAAACGACCCCGGCTAGGTGATTGTCTAGCCTTCTTTGAAGGTCTCCAGGGTAGGGGCGAGAACCACTTCCCTCTCCCCCACGAGACTTACTTGCAGGAGTTGGTCTCCAGGCGACCTGGTGGCCATGTGCATGTACATCTACATGACACCCACTGTCTGACTGCCTTCCTCCCGCTCTGCCAGCCTGCAGGGGGCTCTTTGCAAAAATGGAAAATCCACATTTCTTCATTAAAATGAGAAATCCATGTTTTTCTCAGTTAAAGGGAAAATCTGTGGGGTTCTTTCTATTTTTCCGTGGGAAATGGTCCATGCTGATGAGGCTCTGGTGCTGAGGCTGCCATCAACAATTGGTAGAATCAGCTGAAGTATCAGTTCACAAGACTGAGTGGAATCTGTTCAAGACTCTGGTGCAGTCCTGGAGCTGAGACTGACCATCAGTGAGCTGTGTGTCAGAGATCATAGTGAACATTACCATGTGACTTCTCAGAACATGTCCTAACTCTAATACTATGCAGATTTAACATATACTAAGTGTCCCATGAAACAAGGACTGTGAGATGGACCCCTGTGGTTCTGCTGCTATGGCCCCATTTTTATTTCTACTGTGGCTGCATGATCCCATTTGGAACAATGGTTAGGCATGAAGACCTATCGCCCTTTGTGAGAGGAAGCAAAGGTGATCCATGAACTGGTCTCCTTACACAGGGTTAAGAATTAAGAGTCCATCCTTGTATCATTGTGCAGATTGGATCCGTGCTGACCTCACCTGACTCTGCATGCCAGGATCAGGTGCTTGAACTAGCACGCAGGGCCAAGACTCCCCACAGGTCTGGAAATCTGGCAGAAGGGGGTGGTGCCACTCCTGTTTTAAACTATTAAGAAAATCCATGTTTCCTTTACTTATGTAAAAGTACCCTTTAGTTACAAGAAAGATTGTATATCTTTGTTTAGGAATTTTAGAAGAGTATCTGAAAGAGCTCATGGAGAAAGACTTTCTTATGTCCTTGGCTTTTTCTTTGTAACATTTATTTTTCTCATTTATTTTCCTGTCATTTCTTTTGGCTGTAGTTAATAAATTTGTTTCACAACTGTTGTTTCCCTCATATTTCTTTCACTGTAATTGCGTTATATGTTTTCCACCTTTATACAACATAATGTAAGTGCTGGGCACTAAAGTGCATGTTGTTACGTTAAAAACCCTACTTGGGTGACAAGAATTAATTAGAATTCTAAATTATCAAGCAAGTCGTCTATTTTACAGTGGAATCTTTAGTGAAATGCTGGCACTAGATAATTAATAGGCACTATTCTGTCTGTTCATTTTTGGATAGTCCATAAAAGATTTGATGCTTCTTTTCCTGAAACAAACAAAAACAGCTTCTGAACTGTCAGAAAATAACAGCAGTTCTTGAAGGCTAATCATTACCAGCCTTTGTCATGGGGTTGTAATTGTTTCATGAATTCTGCTTCAATCAGGGAAAAATATGCTTAAGTGCCAATAAAAAGTTTTTATGCTGCTATGATTTTTTTTTTTTTTTT
>NW_017728995.1:37479134-37497781 GCF_001723915.1 Gavialis gangeticus
TGCTGCTATGATTTTTTTTTTTTTTTTTGCAATTTATTGCTTTATTCTACTATCTGTGTTACTAAGCAACACTGTACATGTGGTTAATGCAAATTATTTCTAACTGTCAGGCAGCAAGACAGAATCTAGTGCCAATATCATTGGATTAATTTTTTGATTAATATGGGACACAAAGAAACGTTGTTGCACTGGAAAATATAGAGAAAAAGGCTAGGAAGCTGGTTTAAAGAGCAAGAAAGGGGAAGATTTAGGATTACTGTTGTATTAATTGAATTATAGTGTAGCTGTTCCATATTTCATACCTATCTTTTATCCAAACAGATGCTCTGCACTCCCTCCCCCTCTACCTTGGGTTCTGACATTTTTACTGGCATTGCTTTCAGCTAGGCACCCCATAGATTGCATTGTCTACATCCCCTCATGACGCAAGTATTTTCTAATTATGTGCTACCAGCTGATATATGTATATGAGAAAATGAAATGTTTATACAAGTGTTAATTTTACTATTACTTTTTATTCTAAAATATAGTCATTGCTTTGAACTTCCAAGCACTCAGCACTGGTCTGCTTCCAGTGAAGCCAGTAATGAAACCTCCATTAACATTAAAAGGGTTAAATCAGCACTTCAAATTTGTGATAATCCTTCCAGCAATCTGTGCAATGATTGTGCCTTGCGAGAGATTCTAAGTGTTACTGTCTACACATACAGCAGTTTTTAACAAGCTAGGAATTAGATCTTGTCCCTCAAACAATACCAGTTTAGAGGGAACAGGAGGCATGTATGTACATCTCAGAATGATATTTGCAAAGTAACAGAAGTGTTAGGTTAACAAGTTTGCTCCAAGGAGCAGATTCAACAAATTTATTATTTGTTGTTTCAGAACTGCTTTTGCCTTTTTAAAGGCTTGGTTGTCACTGACTTGCTGAGTTGGTGGCAGAACTCTCCATATTAGGTTACAAAATATTGCTGAAATAAATTTGTGAAATGCAGGATCTCCCAAAAGTTTTAGTTCTGGGTGGGAGGAATTTTAGTGGGTTGAAAAGGTATTTGCATGTTGAGTTTATGTTCTTGACTGCAGCAGTGTATGAGAGGATTGAAGATTGTTTGGACCAACCAACTCCTTTTTGTAAGGAGTGGAGAGGCCCAAAGACAATTTAAAAAATGAATCATTTTCAAATGCAAAAAGTGTTATGATTAGAAGTAGTTTCATTTATTATGCCTGCCCTTGAACCTTCCCTAATTTTTTTTATCAGTTCTTTTGTTTTATCTTTATATTTTATGTATCTTTAACATTTTATCTCCTGTTGCTTTATGAAAACCCAAACAGAAGGAGAAACTAAATGTACAGAAAAAGCAGTGAAACTGAATGCAAGTGATGTGCTGTCAAATACACAGAGTAACAAACAAAAATAGAAGAATATCTGTGTTAATATTTGTTGATGATATTCATTAAATCAACACACTTGAATGTTGTTTTTTCCTCCTGTATTAAACATAGCCTTTCAAAATAATGGCATCTAATTTGAATTAACCTACCATCCCCTGTCCCTCCTCCCCAAAAAACCCTTCCATGAATATAAGAGTAACCTTTCATGAATATATGAGTAATGGTATCTGGCTGAGACAGCCTTAGGAGTTTCCCCTTGTTGAAATGCACTGCATTTAAAAACAATGATTATAAAACTATGGATTGCATCCTTGATTCTGTCCCATGTGCTTTCCTCCATACTTTTTAGCAAAGTTAACAGCTGCAGATCAAGTATTAGCTGAAGGTTATGAAAAGAACATGCTGTACAAAAAACAGTTAATATTTACTGGAGAATATAATATATTTAAGCATTTGCCAAATCCCAACAGCATTTGCAGTGTTTAAAAGTTTGGTTCTTGCATAGGTAATGCATGAGTTTGCAAACTTAAAGATACTGAATTGGTAGATAGGGCTGTGGCTGAGACTTAGGCAAATACTTATTTATGTTGGAGAACTCAAAATGTCAAGGCCATAAAGTTACATGGGGCTAGATTTGTTATTTAATTAAACTATTAACTCCTGCTGGTGCACAGACACATTATCAACAGAACTGTAAGACAGAAGAGTACAGTTCTACTTACTGTTACTTTTAAATTCTTTAAATAAAACCAATGACCCGATTCTTTGTGGTCTAACCCTTGTTAAAGTCAGTAGAATTATTGTAATAAAGAATTTGGCCTGAACACAGCTCCAAGGTAAGCACTGAAAGGCTGGGTAAAATGTCCTTTCTCTATAACTTATAAAAAAGTTTGCAGTTTTTCATCTGAGATTTTCAGATTTTTTTCAAATCTCCCATATCCTTCTCGTAGTATTTTGACAATATTATAGTTTGTTCATCCACTTGCATGTAACAACTAATATACTAGTGACAAAAAATAACTTTTTAATGTATGGTTTGGCCATGGTCTCTCAGACTCATCTGCACATTCTCAACTTCATGCTTGCAAGTAATCTTATTGGGTGTGTCCAGGTGAGCGTGGATGTGCAGTCTGCGGTGCTGCACACCCATCTGTGCCACACATGCAAGTGTTTGTCGCGCTGCTAATTTGTAGTGCGAGGGGTTTTTTGACCCTGGGAGATCCTGGGGTCAAAAAAACCTGCACCTGAAAAAGTGGGGCATTGCATGTGGAGGTAGTGCATGCCATCTAAAACTGATGCCTGGCCAGCTGGAGCCAAACTCCAACTCCAGCCAGGCCCCTTGCTACAGCATCACTGCAGCTGCAGCTTCGAGAGGCCCCCAGGACCCCAAATAAGGCTGCTGGGGCCAGCAACTGTGCTGGCCCCAGCTTCCCCTACCCCACTTGGGGTAATGTGCTGCACACTGGAGCATGTGTGGCATGAGTGTATCCTGGGGACAAGCAGCAGGAGCACATATTGTGCTGCTGCTGTTTGTGCCTGGGGAAACATGTTCCTGCTCTTGGGGATATGCCACTTGAGTTCAATGGGACTTATGTTAAGTAAAACCATATGCGTATGTTGTCAGATCAAGACCCTTATTAGAATGAAACAAACTGAATGGAATGTTTACCTACATCAAACATTTATACCTTTTTGAGATTATCATGTAAGTTAAGATTCAAACCATATTAATAAAAAATGTAAAATCATTTTATAGGTTTCTAATCATTGTGGGTACATACTTAGTATTTCCATTTGTAACTAGCACTTGTCAGCCCACATATTATTCTTGTTTTATAGACTGTGATGATGTTCATCCAAAATCTGAACACAGTTTTTGAAAGAATGACCCTTCCTGGTGCAAGAGCTGGAGCAACCAACTAGAGGCTATGCTCTTCTTGACCTGCTGCTCACAAACGGGAAAGAATTGGTGGGGAATGTAGTAGTGGATGGCAACCTGGGCAGCCGCGACCACAAGATGATTGAGTTCAGGATTCTGAGGAAAGGAAAGTTGAAGAGCAGCAGAGTAAGGACCCTGGACTTTAGAAAAGCAGACTTCGACTCACTTTTTGAACTCATGGGCAGGATCTCCTGGGAAGCCAGACTGAGGGGAAGAGGAGTCCAGGAGAACTGACTGTACTTCAAAGAAGCCTTACTGAGAGTGCAGGAACAAACCATCCTGATGTGCAGGAAGACTAGTAAGTATGGCAGAAGACCAGCTTGGTTTAGCAGGGAACTCTTCAGTAAACTAAATCACGAAAGGGAAGTTTATAAGAAGTGGAAACTTGGAGAAATGACTAGGGAAGAATATAAGAGCATTGCTGGGACATGCAGGGATTAAGTCAGGAAGGCCAAAGCACAACTGGAATTGCAGCTAGCAAGGGCTGTGAAGGGTAACAAGATGGGTTTCTACAAGTATGTCAGTGGCAAGAGGAGGATCAGGGAAAGTGTGGGTCCCTTACTGAATGGGGGAGGCAACCTTGTGACAGAGGATGCAGAAAAGGCTGAAGTACTCCATGCCTTTCTTGCCTCAGTCTTTACAGGGAAGGCCAGCTCCCAGACTACTGCACTAGGCAGCACAGTTTGGGAAGGAGGTAAGCATCCTTCAGTGGTGAAAGGACAGGTTAGGGACTACTTAGAAAAGCTGGACATGTACAAGTCCATGGAGCCAGATGGGATGCACCTGTGGGTGCTGAAGGAGTTGACTGGTGTGATTGCAGAACCATTGGCCATCACCTTTGAAAACTCATAGCAATCAGGAGAGGTCTCAGATGATTGGAAAAGGATGATTAGAAAAATAGTGCCCATATTTAAGAAAGGGACGAAGGAGGATCCAGAGAACTTCAGACCAGTCTGCCTCACCTCAGTCCCTGGAAAAACCGTGGAGCAGATCCTCAAGGAATCCATTTCTAAGCACTTGGAGGAGAAAAAGGTGATTGGGAACCATCAGCATGGATTCACCAGGGGCAAGTCATGCCTGACCAACCTGACTGCCTTCTATGATGAGGTGACTGGCTCTGTGGATGCAGGGAGACCAGTGGATGTGGTGTACCTTGATTTTAGACAGACTTTTGATAATGCCTTTCTCGCAGGCAAGCTAAGGAAGTATGAATGGGCTGGATGAATGGACTGTAAGGTGGATAGAAGACTGGCTGGAGCATTGGGCTCAGAGAGTAGTAATCAATGGCTCAATGTCTAGTTGACAGCTGGTATCACATGGAGTGTCCCAGGGGTCAGTCCTGCAGCTGGTTTTGTTCAGTGTCTACATCAACAACCTGGAAGATGGCATAGAGTGCACCCACAGCAAGTTTGCAGATGACACCAAGCTGGGGAGAGTAGTACATATGCTGGAGGGTAGGGCTAGGATTCAGAGTGACCTAGGCAAATTGGAGGATTGGGCCAAAAGAAATCTCATGAGGTTCAACAAGGACAAGTGCAAAGTCCTGCATTTAGGATGGAACAGTCCCATGCACCAGTACTGGCAGGGGGCTGACTGACTGGGCAGCAGCTTTGCAGAAAAGGACCTGGGGGTTACAGTGGACAGTAAGCTAAATATGAGCCAACAGTGTGCCCTTGTTGCCAAGAAGGCTAATGGGATTCTGGGCTGCATTGGTAGGTGTGCTGCCAGTAGGTCAAGGGAAGTGATTACTCCCCTCTATTCAGCATTGTGAGGCCACATCTGGAGTACTGTGTTCAGTTTTGGGCCCCCCCCACTACAGAAAGTATGTGGACAAATTGGAGAGAGTCCAGCTGAGGGCAACAAAAATGGTGAGGGGGCTGGGGCACATGACTAATGAGGAAAGACTGAGGGAACTGGGCTTATTTAGTCTAGAGAAGAGGAGACTGAGAGGGGACTTAATAGCAGCATTCAAGTACCAGAAGAGGGGTTTGAAAGAGGATGGAGCTAGACTGTTCTCAGTGGTGGCAGATAACAGGACAAGGAGCAATGGTCTCAACTTGCAGCAAGGGAAGTTTAGGTTGGATATTAGGAAGAATTTTCTCATTAGCAGGGTAGTAAAATGCTGGAACTGGTTATCTAGAGAGGTGGTGGAAGCTCCATCCTTGGAGGTTTTTAAAACCTGGCTAGACAAAGCTTTGGCTGGGATGATTTGGTTGGGGATGATCCTGCTTTGAGCAGGAGGTTGGACTAGAAGCCCTCCTGAGGTCCTTTCCGACCCTAACTTTCTATGATTTTATGATTTAGTGCCAATGTGGTTTGAGTGAATAAATAAGTCACAGTGAAGTACCAGTATAATGGCTTGCCCAAAATCACATGAGATTGGAAGATGAGCAAGGAAATAATTTTGGAGCTAAGCTTTCTAGTTTCTGCTGTTAAATAGTAGCTTTAGCATGTCTGCTGATCCTGATGGTACAAAACATGTGTATGTGTAGATTTGATAAAAAGTTCATAAATCAATAATGTGAAAGAAACTACCAGTAGGTATGAACTGAAGATTAAGTGGATGTATATGCAAGTGGATTTTCAAAATCTTAAAAAAAAACAAAAAAAAAGGAAGGGGGAAATAATATTTTCTGAGAAATAGTATTTACCCTTTCTGAGAATACCAGTGTAATTACTATTGAATTAATTTCTAAATGTCAGTTGTCTAAAAGTTTTCAAAGTAATAATATATGAAAATTAATTGTTGGTACCTAAAAACTATTTAATAATTGTTCAGTAATGCATCTGTTATTCAGTTCTCATGTTATCAAGAAAAAGTATCAAAGTTATGTAAATACTCAGAAAATTACTTAGAAACTTCAGAAATATACCATTTCCCAACAGGTAACAATGAAATGCTTTGCAGTGTGATACTTTTCTGCATAATATGTGGAAGCATGTGCTATGTTTTCTAGTATTTCTGTACATTAAGTTCAGTAATCTGCTACACCATTTTCATGGAAACAGCTTCAAAATAAACAACTTTTATTGTGTGAAATTCACACCTCATACACATTATTTGTCTATACAGTGAAGGATACTCTAAGCAAGCTGCATTCTATTTAAGGTATTCATTATATTCATGGAGAGTATGGATTTACACATGGTTAGCTTACTTTACGATTGTTTACAATGAAAAAATTAAAACATTTAAAATTTCATTTAATCATTCTTTTTGTCTTGCATAATTGTGTAGTAAAATCAAATACAAGTAGTTATAGCAGAATTAACTTCATGTTTCATGAATGCGTACATTTATTTCCTGCTTTGGTTTCTATTTTCTATATGTATATATCATGCAGTAAACTAAGGAATAGCTGTTCTTAGCTTAGTTATGCAAAGTTAATGCACAGATACTTAGAATATATTTCCTTTCTTAAATGGATATAGAGTGACTAAGTGAGTTTCTAAAAGATAAAGCATCCTCTTTCATGAAAGACAAACTAGTTACTACTCCCTGGTTAAAGTCTATACTGGACATATTTAGTTATTTATTTATGCTAGGAAGGACCCAATGTTCATGAAGATGTGAGGGAAAGTTTGATATTTTTGAGGAAATTGGAAATCTGTGGTGGTTTTTTTTTTCACCTGAACAAAATCCCATAACAAACCTTTACAATTTTTGCTTGAAATGAGGGAACTATTTCAAACATTTTTGTTTAAAAAAAAAAAAAGAAAAGAAATTAAAATAGTTCTTTTGTGGAATAAATTTATTTTTAATTTTTTTTGCAATTTTTTCCCTAAATACTCTACTATTTGACAACCAATTTTACTAATTATTTTCATTCTATTGCCTTTCCCTCCTCCTTTTACCACCCACCAATTATTCTGTAAAACTGACTTGACACTATCCTTTCACTTTTTATGATTCCTACTGGATGTTTCTACAAATCTTGTCACAACAGGTCCTTATCCTGATTGTAACCTTATTTGAACTGCTACAGTTCAAGTAAAGAACACAGAGACTAAGTAGGACAAAATTTTAGGTCTCCATTTACTATGTTTTCACCACGATGGAAGCTTGTGAAAGATTTTGTCTGAGGTGAGTAATGCAAGGCTTTTGAAGTTTAACAACTCAGTGCAGGTTACACTGATACAGTTAGTGCTGTTTCATTTCAGTTCAGCATATTCAGACTGCTAAATTTGGGTTCAGTCCTGCATTCTTCAGCAAAAAATGGTTGCTGGATTGTGGGGGCTGATCAGTGAAGTCATTTGCATCAATTTAAATGGGAACTCGTTCAGAGTGAAGCACAAAGAATGCAGACTGATGCCATAAAGAACCACAGTGTTAATTTAGGAGCCTTTTGGTGTGGTTTAGGAGCATTTAGGAGCGTTCTGGTGATATTGACAAAGAAAGCTCCATTTTCCAGCTTTTCATTAGAGTTTTAATAATTTTTGACTATTTACAATAAATTGGAAATGTATCTTCCAATTAGTTGACATAACAGGAGAGCTGTTCTTTGGAAAAATATATATATTTAGTAATGACCTGTCCAGTAATATTAACCAGTCAGATAATTAAAACTTTTTCCTATACAAGAATAATACAAATAAGAGTGACAGAAATGTTTCGCTTTAAAAATGTTTCTAATGAAGCAGCAAACAGTTTACATTCACTACATTACAAAGTATACAGGCACAAGAAACATTGTAGAAAACATTCAACATTTGTCTTGATGCTTAGTTTCCCATATATGTATTTTAAAGTTATAGAGCACACACTAGCCTACTGAAATTATCTCTACCTATTTTTATATTCATATGCTATTCCCCCAAAATGATCTGAATTAGTATGGGCAATGAGTCTGGCAGCTCTTGCCATCAAGATTTTTAGTTTGTTAGCTCAGCCTTGGTAGCCAGGTCTCTGTCGATACAGGCTTGGTGACTGACAATGCAACCTCATCAACTTACACTAACAAGTGTTACATGGGTTTGGCAAGGCCTCTCATCATCTTGAAGAAACAGGGTTGAGGAGACCTTGACCTTGCAGTGAGAAAAGAATGGTTAGATTCAGATATTGTTAATGTAAATGGATAGATTGTTTTTTCTTATGTTTGAAAAACAAAACAAACCAGAAGCTCAAATGCTGAAAATTTTCAACCAGTTTTCCACTTTATCCTTTTTTTCAGTGTTTCTGACAAATCTTTCTTTTTCCATGGCAAAGTTGTCTTTGGGATTATTTACAATTCTTATATACAGTATATTTAGGAAGGAGGTCACATTAGATGAGAGATGAATCATTGCTGAAACTACACAAAACCCCCTAACTCAGAAATCACATATGCCTCTGCTGCTGTAGTTTCAAGTATATGAAAAAGAACCTTAACAAAATAAGGAGTCTGGTAATTATGGCAAAAAACCTTTTTGACATAACATTCACTTTGAATAATTTAAGTGATCACTGTAAAACACAAGGAAATATGTTAATGGGCCAAATTCATCCCTGGGACAGTTTAATTGGAATTTAGCCCAATCAGTGCAGATTTATAATGTGATGAAGCATAAGAATACAAAGTCCAAGCTGGGAGAAAGTACAGTATGACACATGAGACAGATAAAGTCTGATCACACAATAAATAGAAATAAATATGCATGGGAATTTCAAGCATTCCATTACTTAAACGTGATTCTGCTAGCTGAAGGGAAATGGAAATAGAAAATATCAGTTAAACATGGTAACAGAATGTATTTGGGACATAACAGGAGCTGATGAAATGATTCCTGCATTTAGGGCTACAACTGTCCTTGATTCACAGCTAGAAACCCCATTAATATCAGCATGGGTTCCCCACACCAATAGAAGACAGTACAGAGACAGAATAGTAGTTTGTGAAGTGGGTTGCTTTTGTCATTCTCAGGATAAAAAGTCCTTTATAAATGTATATGTTTTAAAATTATAGGCATATGAAGGGTATACAGCATGTTTACGAATCGTTTTTTACTAAGCTCTAAGGTGTTTGTCATTTTAGGTATGGAGGATAACTAATGTTTTTATTGAGGGTAAATTATACAGGCCTGATCCACTGCAATCCAGGAAAGTAATTCTAAATGTCTGTGAAACCAAATCCTACTCCTTCCTCCCCACTACAGGCAAAGAACTTAATTGCCACGGTAGATTGTAGAGCAACAGCTTTCTCTAAAAAAACTGAAGGGGAGAAAATGGCTATGTAGCTAGAAGATCTTTATTATGGGTATATTCTGGCCATTACTCCTTCCCTGTTAAATAGGAGCAGCAGCTGTTATAGCCTGTGGTCCATGGTATTGATACAGAGAGTGCCAATGTACTGCAAATTGGCAGGTGGAAAATGGAAAGTTTGTTTTTCCTTCATCTCCCACTGACAGCCAGGTAAGGCAAAATTGGTGCAGAAGCTGAAACCACCTAAGGAGAACAGGGTAAGCCTTCTACATAGCAGTTCAGTCCAAATGACTTATTTATTTCTTCAAATATAAGATGTAGTTTTTACAACAAAATATTATCTTCTAAAATGGTTTGTCTAATATTTGACTAAAATAGTAAAAGCTCTTCTATGCACCACAGAGGTTTTCTCCCTATTAACATTTCCTTATCTGATGTTTTATTTTTTTATTACATTCAGGGTCAGAAAATGTGGCTGCATCTTAAATTCAAGGGAAGCTTATATTTGAAGGAATGCAGTAAATAGGGTCCTAAGAACAAAAGCATCATAAAAAGCATTACCCAGAAACACCTGATCCTGCCAAGTATATACAGTTTGATTCTCTGTATTTGCCAGCTTCCTTGCTCATAGCTGTTATCAAGTGGATCTTGCTGGTGGCTGCATTGTTAGATCTACTGCATAGTGTCACTGCTCCTGTGGTTTGTTTGCTAGCAATAGAGAGAGTTTGGCACCTGCAAAAGGGATCCTTCATTTGGATCTTTGAAGTTGTTGCTGATCTCACCCTCTGTCAAGTCAGGAGTGTCTCTCTATATTCTCCTATGGTGTTTTCAAGTTTGGGGATACAATGCATCAGGAGTGAATTTAATATGCAAAGATCAAGGGTACCTCCTTCATCTGGGAACTGCAATTATGGGTCCATAACCCTACTTGATTAATTAGGGGAGAGCTCTTGAACTTGTTGAGAGAGGCTCATAAATAGTGGGGTGGGGGTGGGGATTGCTGTGGCTCCAGACTATGGAGATGTTGGCCAAGCAAGCAGTGATGCTAAAGGGTAATTCAAAGTGGGGATCAGAAAAAGGAGCCACAAGGCCCCAGAAAGAACACCCCAAAGGCAAGAGTCCCTTCTTTGTCTCTGCTAGCTCAGGGCCTCAGTGCAAAGGACAGTCCAGGATGGGCTGAAAGCGGTGAATGACAGACAGGAATGGGTCTTTGCTCTGGTAATAGTGTATTGCAGCTGTTCATAACATCAGTGTCAGGAGAAAGTTTGCCCATTAGTGTCAATTGGATGGCTTTTCAGGAAGCCCTGGAACTGCAAATAATGGTTCTGCCTCTGACTTGAGGCTTTAAAACAGTTAGTTTTTCCATCTCCCAATTAGGGTCCCTGAAGGCTGTGCATCTTGCTTAACACTTGTTAAATGACTAAATTTGATCTTTTTTCAGCCATAGTGGGTTTTTTTCCAGCACATGCTAATATGTTAGTATATGAAGGACTACAGACTAATCACATTTAACAGCTAAAAACATTTTTTTCTTCTGATGTTCTAATAAAGATCCTAACTAGCATTGTTCAGAAGGAACTTTCTTTTCCAGCACATCTTCTGGTTATTTAATAAAACATTCCAGGTGCAACCCTTCCCTGTCCGAGTGTACGTGCTGTGAGACAGGCAGGCTTAGAGCCCTGAGCAGTATTTTCCTCTGCTTATTAGGAACTCACAAACTCTCTTAAAAGTATAGGATCAGTCCTGAAGAAAACTCTATTATTATTTTTCTGTTGTAACACCATTTTTCCCTTCTGGTTATTACTGGTTAAGTTACTTGTTTTTCATCAGGAGGCAGCAGCCTATCAAGTGCGGAAAACCCTCTTATAAGTATCTTCTGGTATGGTGAACAGGAAAAATCTTTTTCAGCCACTTCTTAGTTAATTAAAAAACCCCCAAACTCTGCAGCCTGAGAGGCAGTTACTTCTATGGAACTCATGTCCCACCTGGAAACATGGATTGGCTTTATAGGAAGAGATCTGTAGATTTCGAAGGAGAAAGGGAAATAACTTTGCACCTTAAATAAATGTAAGAATTTACATTGCATGTTTATAGTTCAAGCGGCAGGCAGCATCTAGAGCATGCTAACCTGTTACCGGGAATGATGGGTACTCTCTGTTAGGACAGGACATAATTTTTGGTTTATGTTTATGCCTATGTGGCACATATGTCAAGATCTGATACTCCTGCATTAATTTACTGAGCGTGAATGCAATGAAACTACTCTGGATACTGTTTAAAATAAAATGGCCTAATATTTCCCCTTGATTTTTATTGGACATTCCATGTATGTGTTTGAGAGCAGTTTTAGCCTAAATATCTGTCATTAAATGCATAATTATGATTGTTTCACTGCCTTTGTGTTTTAACAAGTAATCATTTTTCTAATTCTGAGTATATCTTACTGTTAAATTTAATTATGTTTAAATAATTGTCCATGTTATCAAAGACTCTTATAATGCTTACTATTAATCCTCATGAGAATCCAGAAAGTTAGGCATTTTACAGTTGGGAAAACTGAGGCACTGTGTATCTAAGAGGTGTATAAAATCAAATTACAAAAGAATTATAAGGCTAAAATAAAAGCCAGGACTCCTGACCCCGATACTGTTTTCTTAGCATTAAAGTAGATCAAGTTCCCCTGTTTGCTTCCACCCCAGAGTCATTTATTTCAACTATGAAAATCATATCGTTTCCAGAGTAAAACAATCCTGGAATAATATTTCTGTATGTTGGATCTGCATAGAACCAACATTGAACAGCTCAGCTGTTGGATTATCCCTGACCTCTAATAAGCAGAATCAAGTTAAATATAGCTTCTCTAACTGGAGAAATGCTGCATTTCTGATAGTTCTCTGGCATTATATATCTGTTTACAATATTCATCTAACATTATCAGGGTTTTTTGAAAGTTTTTGTCTTTTGGCAAAATGTTTTATAAACAGATTATTTGCTTGTGAGAACAAATGCTACTACATTCGAATTAGCCAGTATTTTCTAGAGGTCTGTGCTCAAAACAGTGATAAGAGAATATAGGGGAAAAAAAACATTGGTGTAAGCTTTCTTGAATGGCTGCTACTGTTCTTATGCATAAGCTAGTGTAGATTTATTTCCTGGAATTATTTTCTTTTGGATGAAGTAGATTTTGTTCTTCATTAATCTGGTGTAAATCTAGGTCAGTGGTGCCAAATTTACCCCACCCCCGGGCCCAGTTCAGGACCTGGTGGTGAGACCAGAAGCAGTGAGATAAGTAGGAGAGGCAGCAACAACAGGGTAAGCATGGCGGGGGGAGGGGGTGTCTCGCTATTGGCACAGCTGTGGCTCACTCCCCTGCTGCTGAAAGGCATCGTCAGGAGGGCCCAATAGCAGACTGTGCTCCACACTTGGCTCACCCCCAGGTTGCCCTGCCCCTTAATTCCTCAGTTCAACAGAAGCACTGAGGGCTAGAGTCAACAGTGACTCAAGCTGGATCCAAAATTTAGGCCGTGTGTTTGATGTCCCTGATTTAGATTAATTCCACTGAAGTCAAGGGGTGTTCTAAAGAGACCAAATTCTGCTTACACCAATATTCCTTGTGTATAAATGCAATGTAACTTCATAGAGGACAGGAATAAAATTTGGTCTTAGATTTTTATCACTGCAATTGAGAGCAGATTTAATAAACATGTAATAAGCAAAAACTATTAAACTTTTCAGAATTAGAGCTACGATACAGTGGAAATTTGAGACTTTGTAAGAAGATATAATTAATTCATCATCATTTGGCTAAGTGTTCTCTGAAAATAGTTTTGGTTGATCCTGGAAGCTTGTTGATGACATCTGTATTACCAGTTGTATATAAATTACAGACAGGCGTATCCTGATCCTCTTACTTGCATGAAATAGCATCCTACCCCATTAACAATCCTGTTTTAGTCAGAAAGGAATAGCAATAGAGTAAGGTCAGAACAAGACTGGTTTGTGTACAGACTACTGCCATAAAAGTATCCCATCTGAATAAAAATGTGTGGGTATACAAACTAACATTTCCTTGCATGGAATATAATTAATAGGAATATAGATTTAGAAATTATTTTTATATTTAATAAATAAAGCTGTATTTTATATATTATAGCAAATTTTGCCATGTTTTAAATGAATTATAATAGCAAAAATTACTTAACCCACTCCTGTAGTCCTTCAACATCTATGAAGTAGGGATGGGTCAGGTATATCTGTAGCAGATATATATTTGAATAACTGGATGAATAACAATGATACATGATATTTGTGTCACTAAGAAAAAAATACATTTTAACTTTTTCTCGCATATCCAATATCATGTGAAAAAACTCAAACATTCTGTGCAATTCTATTAACTCCTTGTATAAGATTTTGAATATTTAGATTAGAATCCCATGTGTATGTGGAAAGAGACTTCTACAGGCTTCTTTTAATTTAAAAATGGTCACTCTTTCAGCTGAGTTCTGAGATGCTTCCAGGAGCAGTATGTAACTTTTTCTCAAAGTTCTGAGTAAAAAGGCAGAATGGTAAAAGATGCTCTGACATGTCTATCCACCCTTATGTTGTCTTCAGTAAAAAAAACCCAAACAGTCCTCTGCAGTATAAAACAAAAGTCCACTGCTATATCTTCATAAGATGATTTGTATTAGATGATTTAATTTTTAACAATGTGCAGGTAGCTGTGATGGGCAGGACTGTCAGTGAATTTTGTCACTTGCAACTTCATACATGAAGTGGTTTTAAAAACACCTACTGCAAACAGTGTCACTCAATATTAAAGGACATAACAGGCTTTTTCGCAGATAAGCTTATGTTTTCTGATGGTTGATAGGAGAGGGAGCTCGTTTTTGTTGTTAGACTTGGATGTGCTCTGACATTTGGTGGAATGTATTTTAGTAGCTGCAGGAAGTATTTCTTAAAATTTTTTCCAAAGAAAACATAAAAAAAGGGATTCATACAGTTGTTAAAGTAAGCAATGCAGATGGTAAAAGGCATAGCTGTATCCACAATATCGATGATGTTGCACTCTGTTATTACACTCAACTGAATTAACACATCCAGGAAGGTAAACACTTGGTGAGGAATCCAGGAAAAGAAGAAGAAGCATACTATTGCCACAATCATCTTAAAAATTTCATCGTTTCTGGTCTTGTTTCTCTGAATTTGGTAAGCTTTCTTCAGGGTCTTCCAAATTAAGGTATAGCTTGTTAAAATGATTAGGAAGGGAATAAAAAAGCCCAGTACATTCTTGGATAAACCTAAGCCAACAGGGAGTGTTATATTATGGGTCTCATATCGAAAAACACACATAGTCATATTTATGTTCTCAGCAAAAATTATATTACGGTGAATTATGACAGGCAAACTGGCCATTCCTGCGAGCAGCCAGATGACGATGCAAGTTATTCTGGCAACAAGCATGGTGCGCCGAATACGTGACTTCACTGGATGTACAATCACCAGGTAACGGTCAATACTAAGACATGTGAGTAGAAACACACTGGCATACAGGTTAAAACTTACCGCAGCTGATGCTATCTTACATAAACAGTTGCCAAAAGGCCAGTGGTATTCCATGGCTGTGTTGGCTGCCCACAGTGGCAATGTCATTAAGAAACACAAGTCAGCCAGAGCTAAATTCAGCAGAAATATGCTGGCTACAGTTTTTAATTTCATGTAGCAATAAATGACAATGACCACCAAGCTGTTTCCAAATATGCCTACAATAAAGATGATGCTGTAGACAGTTGGAACCATAATATATATGTAGGGGTGCCTTCCTGAAACGGGACAGTCAATGTAGATTCTTTTAACAGTCTCATCAGCAGAAGAATTTAGGATCATTTTGATCTTTTCAGCTAATCTTCAGTTTCAGGAAAATAAAGTTCACCTGGGAGGAAAAAAGGGATAAACAGTTAGTAATGAATGAATTAAACTTTAAGATTTTGTGCATGGTGACAACTATGACTTCAGTTCACTGAAGGAAATTTTAACTTCAATCCAGAAGAAAGCAGGAAGCAAGAAATTTATCAGTCCTTTATTCATTGAACATCACCAATGAATAGGGACCTACTCAAATTGAGGAGGCAGGTGGCTGATTTCATGGGCAGATGAGGGGCTGGTTGCCCTTCATTTTCACAGGCTTATTGTGGTGGGACCCTTCCACGCCTCTAATTGGCCAAGAGGTCCCAGTGGCTGTGCCCTTTGCCACTAATTGGCTGAGGGCTCTCCATCATGCAGCCCTACCACTGGCTGCTGATTGGAGGGGCAGGGCTGCATGACAGGCAGTTCTCTTAGCCAGTCAGTGGTGATGGGTGGCAGCCATCTTGGCTGCTCCCCTTTGTGCTGGCAGCGTGCCCCCTTCCTTGACTGTGGGCTGCATGGCAGGGCCACAGAGGCCATGAGGACTGCTGGGTCCCATGGGGAAGCCAGCATTTTAGTTATTTATTTATTTATAGATTTCGCAGACACTGCCTGATTTCATAGACAGTGCCTGATTTTTGCAATGTCTCCAAAATTGTGACTAGAGTAGGTCCTACCAATTGATTAAGTCTGAGTTATACTTGAGTTTATACTAAGGTATACAATATACTGAGATACACAAGGCTAATACTTAATGAATTCTTATGCAGACAAATCTCCTAATGGAAACCTGTGAGATTTTTCAGTTCTTTTAATTTATTTGCACAACTATATTTTCATGTACTGTCTTGTCTCTGTATTAGCAGATGTAGTGAATGTGTGTGTGTGTTATGCATTTAACACTGCCGAAATCCTCAATTCTTGACTTTTTTTAAGAATTAAATATTATTCTCAGGCCATATCCTAGCATCGTTCTTTATGAAATTAGAATTTCACTGTGTGAATTAGCACCAGGAGAAGGTGATTTGTGTTTTTTTAGTCTCAGAAGGAAGTTCATTTTTATGAGTGTACTCTGGCAATAGAAACTGGCCTGTGAAAGCCATGGTACAACACTTCTGTTGCTATCAGTTGGCTCAAACAGTAGGGATCTTTTGCCCAGAACTGGTATTGATTTCAGTGAGAAGTTCACATAGGAGATTTATGTAGAATTGGGCTTTAAGCCAATAAACTCTCCCACCCATCCCCATTCTTTGATTTGGGCTGAGTTCACAGTTCAACTAATGCACTCAGGGCTTGATCCAAATCCCACTGAAGTCAGCAGGAGCTTTTTCATTGACTTCAGCGGTGGCTGGACTGGGCTGCAATTTACTATGCATTGTCCAACAGCAAAGCTGCAGCTAAAGCACAAACACAGCTCAAAGGAATCTCATCACAGAGCCACTAAAGGTATAAGGCTATATTAAAACAAAGAACAAACATAATGCCCAGTATATGATGCAATAATATCAGGGCTGCTCAGAAGGGCAAAAACCACTCCACTGTCATTCTCTCAGACTGGTAGCCAGCTGCTACTCCAACCATACCAGTAAGTACCATTTATGTACCACACTGTATGCAAACATCAAGAGTACGAAACTTATCGAACTCCAGTAGAAACTTATGTATACAAAAGCAATGGAAAAAGAATAAGTGAACATGGTCCACATTTCTCTGCGGTACCTTAATAAAAGGAAACTGGAATGGAATAAATGCATCCTCAGTTTCCATGACCTTATCTTATCAATGTTGTTGCAACAAAAACTAAGTATAGCTTATTTTCTTGGTTCCAAAAGTCCTTGTTTTCTGATCCCATTAAACCATGAGAAAAAAACTAGTTTTTAACACCTAAATCAACTAGTCTGAAATGAAGTGAGAGTGCTCTATCTGCCTCTGACGTAAGTTTGGCATCTCATTTGCAAACATATATACATGGATTTTTGTTGAAGGGATGACTTCACAGGCTTCACAGCATTACCAGCCTTTGAAACCACACAGAAAAAAGAGTCAGATCTTCAGCTTATGCATATTTTACAGGCATGGGCAACACTTTCTGTCCCCAGGGCTATGTACAGACATTACACATAAACTGGTGTAAGTGATCAGAAACTGGTTTAAATCTGGAACGGAACAGATGTTCAGTGCACATAAACCAATTTGAAAATGACTAAAGCTAGTTTGAGAAAAACCTTGTTGAATGTAGTATCAGACTTAACTGATTTGGGTTAAACCAGTTTATGCAATGTCTGTCACAGACCCTTACTGGTTTAAGTTAAATCAGAATCCCCCAGTATCCTGGCATGCTCTTTGGGCTGGGCAGGGTTCTCTGCAGGGCTGGCCCTTCCCCTTTGCTCCCTGGCTGGAGCTCAGCACAGACTTGCAGGCACAGAGCATCTGCCTGGCTTTTCCTTGCTAAGCAGGGATTATTCCTCCCTCCCCTCTGCTTAACGATGAGGTGTCTGCATAAGCTAGCAGACCACACAGTCCTTGCTTGGGAAAGGACAGGCAGATAGGTTTTTTGGGGCTAATCAACAGGTATCTTAATGTCCTTCCTTGGAAGAGCTGTTTAAGAAGAGTTCCATTAATTAATGGAGAGAGACTTTGTTTTCTTAATGGGGTGATAAACACTGAGTCAAGAATAATAAACATTCCCTGCTGAGCAGGGCAGAGCGGGGAATAATCAGAGCATCCTGAGCCTGGCCAGACCCCGCTCAGCTCTGCCCTGTGGAAGGAAAGGGAGGGCTGCTCTAGCGCCCCCTGGCTTCTGGCCTGAGCCACTGCAGGCATATGCCTGCATTTCTGGGATGTCTGTCTGAGTTACAAACTGATTTAGCCTAACCAGGTTAGAGTAGCCTGCAAAGATAGAATCAATTGAGGCTCAGGCTTTTTGAATATGTGTCCCTAGCCAAAGAGTTTAAAATGAAGTAGAAATGCAGATTCATTTATTTATAAAGAATTAAGTTGCAGCGCTTCTCTGCCTACCTGGCATCTGCCAGCAAGAAACATGCTTCACCCACTCCACCAAATCCCAGAATGAGGCCAAGGAGCTGCTTTAGCTTGGTCCTGTGTACATGCCAGGAATCTTGCAAGCAGTAGCGTAACTTGGGGAGGTGGGGAAGGGGAAGCAATGCACCCCCCGGGTGCTAAGGCGGGGTACCAGTCTGCCCTCTCCTCCAAGAGTCTGTCATGGCAGGTGCAATT
>NW_017728995.1:37502781-37524929 GCF_001723915.1 Gavialis gangeticus
CTCAGGCTTTTTGAATATGTGTCCCTAGCCAAAGAGTTTAAAATGAAGTAGAAATGCAGATTCATTTATTTATAAAGAATTAAGTTGCAGCGCTTCTCTGCCTACCTGGCATCTGCCAGCAAGAAACATGCTTCACCCACTCCACCAAATCCCAGAATGAGGCCAAGGAGCTGCTTTAGCTTGGTCCTGTGTACATGCCAGGAATCTTGCAAGCAGTAGCGTAACTTGGGGAGGTGGGGAAGGGGAAGCAATGCACCCCCCGGGTGCTAAGGCGGGGTACCAGTCTGCCCTCTCCTCCAAGAGTCTGTCATGGCAGGGGCAATTCTGTTGTGCCCAGCCACAGGAGCTGGGCAGATGCAGACCCATCAGTGCATCTGGGGATAAGGAGTAAAATGGTGCCCCACCCCCGGGAAACTTTTCCATGGGGGAGACAGACTGTGCTCAGAGAAGCTGGGAGAATGTTTCTCAGTGACAGCAGCCCTGGACTGTGCTACTATAGGAAAATCTGCATGGTAGCAGCTGTTGCCTGAGGAGAGCCCCATCAGGTAAGACTCTGCTCCCCCTGCCACCCCCAAGCTTTCCCTGGCTCTCCAGTGGTCAGTATAATCTCAGTAACTCCCCTGTCTCACCCTCCCATGCCCTGGGTGAAAAAGCGATTGCTGTGGTTTTGCTTCCAAGACAGAGGGTTGGAGAGCCACCCTGGAGTTAAGTCAGGGTCACTATAAGTCAGGTGCACTCCTGGGATACAGCACTGCTTTTGGAGTTGGTTGAATTAGGTGCAGCTTGGAGGCAGCAGAGACAAACCTAAATGACCTGTCCAAGGTCACATAGGAAGTCTGTGACAGAGCCAGGATTTAAATCCAGATTGTCTGAGCCCTAGATGATTCCCTTAACTGCAAGGACACTTTATTAGTTTGCTCTGTTTTAAACATGATCTGAAAGTAGGTAGTTGGTTATCTCAATTGATTTCTCTATTTTAACTATAGAATAGACTTTAGATGGAAATAGAAATGGAAATTTTTTCCATTTCTAACTGTCTATGAATATATCCCTTATCCTTCTGATATAACCCCTTGTTCTAGGAATAATTCTAGCGTTAATAAGCTGATTAATTTCTATAAAGATAAAAGGGTAGTTTCAAGATTAGCTTCTTGGGAATTATACCAAGACTGGAATATCTAATTAAATGTAAGAAGAGACAAAACTTTTGTCAAGAACTACAATTTAATTCCTCCCAATCTTTGCAACTCTTTCTGTAAATTACAGTCTAGGTACCTCAGTTGTTACAGATGCCACAAAAAAAAATTCAGTTATTTTTACCATCTTTTTAAAGTAAAAAAAGTCATGCCAACACAGCTGGCACAAATAAATATACCATATTCTGCTTATAAGTGGCATTTTAATATAGTAACCACCCAGGGTTCAGTTTTCTTGGCTTTCTATCCCAGACCAATAATGAGTCTAACAAGTTTGGCTTTGTGGCAGGTCATGTTATCTGGAGGGTAGGTATGTCCATTATGAAGAGGCCAAGGAGAGAGAAAATGTTCCCCTGAGCACATTGTGGAGCTGTTTAAGAGGAACTGAACTGCTATAAATGTGTTCATGTGCTCTGCAAGTTCATGGTTTGTCCTTATATATCTTGTGTTCTAGCACTGTGCTGAGATAATGCATTCTATGAGTTGTTGTACCCTTAAGTTCTTAGTGACTATAAATAAATTAAGTCCATAAAAAATCATTAAGGTCATCTAGTCAGAGCTCCTGCAGAGTAGGGAAAAGCCTGATTCAGCCACTGTTGTGCTTTTCAGGCCCTTATTCCAGGATTAGATCCGTTGATTTTCTGCAGTGATATTCACAGATGAAAGTCCTACTCTGTGGGTGCATCTACACATGCAATTAATGTGAAGCAATAAACTCTGGAGCAGTTCAAGATGGAGTCAGCTGTTCCCAGGATCAGCATTTACATGTGTGCCCAGGACAGCAGCAATTTGACCCAGGGAAGAGTAGGCCCCTGGCTGGCTGGGCTGACTAGGAGCAGTTTACGTCCGCAATCAACCATCTACATGTGTGTTTCAGCACAGTAAATTACTCTGCTGTAAAATAGTACTATCCCCGACAGTACTATCTTATGGCAGAGTTAGTTTACTGTGCCCTAATATCAGTGCATATACAGACTTTGACACTATTGTGCAGCTAATTAAGTTACTCCACAGTAAAGTGTATATGTATATGTACCCTCTGTGTGTAAAAATGGCAGTATCAGGACATATGATAATAAGTGCTGAAAAAAACAGTGGTTCCAAAGCAGAGGCAACTCTTTTGGGTCTAATGCAGCATTTAGAAGATGCCCCTCTATTGCAGGGCTGGAGCATTTCTTTATCAAAAGAGGGAACTGCCTTTATGGTTGTGTAGATCAAGAATCTTGAGGTACTTCCAATAGCCAGAAAGTATGCTGGTCTCTCTCAACAGGGGGGCCCCACCTTTGGGATTCACTTTTGATGGTCATGACAAAAAGCATACAAGTATTCAGCTTTTGAATTCCCCAGCCTGTCCACAGGTAGCCAATGTTTCTGGTGGTTGGTGATTAATGCTATTTGGGCCTTAGAATGATTTAAACAAGCATCTACTACCTACTATCGTGGCTTGTTAAAACAGCAAGAAAAACAATCAAATATGAAAATTTGGGCCTGGTCCTGTCAGATTCAGTGAATTTTTGTGAGGCACTGAGTGTTTACTTCATTGGGAGTTGGTGGAAAATAAAAATGCTCAACTTTTAATAAGAGAACTTGTGATACTGGTCAATAAAGAGCCTTGAGATGTTTTCTGTAACTATTAAATAAAAACAGAGCAGTGTCAGAGTTAAGGGGCCAAGTTAATTTTTGATGCAGCCACACTGAAATTAGTGAGATTAAACCAGGGTGAATTTGGCACTTTATTTCCTTTAATAAAATATCTGAAAATACTTGGTGGATTTCAGCTGTTTAAGGGCACATACACAGAAAAAAGGTGTTCAAACTCTACTCGCAAAATATGAAATATAAAAATAATAATTAAAATACGATAGATCTGGAGGAACAGAGTAGAAAAAGAGCTAATTATTAAGAAGGAACAAGGTAAGCAACTAGTCCTTCCCTTGTATCTTCCTGGGGTTTACTACTTCCCAAGGACTTTTGACAAGCCCATCTGAAGCATCAACAATTCCATTCAAGTCTTTGTTGATGAATGTATCTTCTGTCAAGGCATGAATTCCATATGCCCCCAGAGGCTGGGCAGGCATGGCGACCACCCGCAGGCGGCGTGGTGGCGGCAGCGAGTGGGGAGCTCCTGCAGGTGGTGGCGACGGGAGTGTGGCAGTGGTGGCGAGCAGGGAACTCCTGCAGGCAGCCATGGCAGTGGCGGTGGGGGGAGGAGTGGTGAGCACCAACCAGCGGTCGGTGACCTGGCGGCGGCCAGTGGTGATCAGGGACCACCCGCAGATGCTGCTTGCAGTGCTGGCAGCTAGAGAGGGGAGGGAGGGGGGAAGCAGTGACTTCCAGCAGTGTCGGTAGTGCTTTTTGCTGGGGGTGCGCTGCCAAGCTCAGGGGGTGTACATGCACCTGCGTGCACCCCCTACGCATCACCAATGTGTCAAGGCAACTCTCACTTCAGTTTTTCTTAACCTCTTTTACTTCCCCCCTTCCCCACCCCTGTGCCCTTACAAACCAGTTCAAGGAAATATAGAGATGTAACATGAACACATTTAACCCAGAAATATTACAGTAAAACCATAGTCCATTACAGAAGCATTGCTAAAATCCAAATAGGATTTGTATGGCCAAAGGGCTTTTAAAGTTTTAAAAGCAGCTGCAGATAGATTTGGTATTCAGATGACGCACATCCTTCTTAAAGCAACAGCAAAAGTTTCAGAACTAAAAAGGAGGAAACTTGCTCCTTCTAAAAGGCAAATCAAAATGGAAATTAAGTGGTGTGATACAAAAGCACTGGTGAGAGGAATTCCTTGCAGTGAATTATCCTCTTTCTTTGTCATGTTTGTCATTGTTATTTGCTGTTCATTTGTGTAATTGTCAGTGGAGTTTAGTGTATTTACATTCAATGCAGAATTGAATAGTTTAATGAGGTTGTACTTCATATACTACAATGTTTGGTGCTTCATCAAAAACCTGAAGTGTCAGAATAGTCTGAGTACGTAAGACAGAAGATGCACATAAAAGAAACTTCCAGACTGACAAATTTTATCAAGCTTGTACCTAGAGACCTTTTTATTAAAAAAAGAATAAGAAAAACTTCTAATGGCCAGGCTAAGCAATCTTATGAAACACAATGTGAATTGCATTAATAGAAGTCAAACAGTACTTTGTGCTCTCATCATGCAAAGCAGGCATGCAGCCTGACTGGTCTGATGCCTATTCGGTTAAAGAACAAGGCAAAATGTGTCTGGACACATTGTGGTAGCCTATATTATCTTAGTCTGTGTCTGCGTACGTGCCGAAGTTAGATTATCTTGCTCTTAGTTACAGTTAGGAAATTAATTGAAGAAATCTGGCATGGGGTGTTGTACAGTCTGGGAATATTTGTTTGCAGAACTTTGATTACCGTCTGCAGTGAACATGTGTATTTCCATTTAATGTCACTCATACTATAGAGGTGTTTCAATAGCATATTTAAGAGACTTCGATGTAGGCACAGGCACATTACTGTTCTGATGAGCTTGCTTAGTGCCATCCATGTGACATGACTTCCACATATGGATGCAGAAGAAGATAAACCTTTTTGTTTATTTTCCTTTTTACTCAGAGGAGGGGAGGAAGAGGCATGGATAAACAAGGGCTGTGCTCCAAATCTGGCTTCAATATTTCAGGAGTCCTGGGATGAGAAAATGAGCTTTCTGAATTGGGATGTTACGTCTGTTGATATTTCTGGGTGTCTAAAGAATGGTGCTGTGATAAATAACATTATTAAAGGTGGCTAACAATTGCATTTAGTATATATGTTTCTGTGACACTTACTATGGCAATTTGACTGATGACTATTCATGGCTAGTTGCTTGTAAATACTGAAACTGCATACTTGTAATTCGGATTAACTCTGATTAACATAAAATAAAAGATTTGTATTTTGATCATTTTAAGGCTGATCTGGCAAAGCTTTTGCCAAGAGAACTGAATTTAAACAACTGGTAAGTGTTGGTTGCTTGAGAATGAAAGTAATATATTTGAGCAGTAAATCCCTGCTGTATGTTACTGTCCTGTTTGACCTTTTATTTTTAAAATTACAATGATTATAATAAGACACTGGTAATGAAATGCTTCAGACTGTTCTACCAACTATTATTTACCACTCCATTCATTTCCTATGCTGGATGAGCATGCATTCTAATTAAGCTGCCTGTGGTAACAACAAAGGATGCTGGGCCCATGCAAGGTAAACAGCACTTTGCCAACTGAAAGATAAGATATCACTGACTGTAGCTTCCTGTGAAAACTTCATTAGCTATAAATGGGTAACCAGATGTCACAAGTCAGATTTGTAACTAAAATGTGCTTTCAGTATTGACTCTGACACAGTGTATATAGAAGCAGGCAGACTGGACTTTCAGGGTTGTTTGTTGTAGCTGTGTTGGTCTAAGGACATAGGCAGACAGGTTATTTGGGTAGGTGTGCTATCTTTTATTAGACCAACTAAATAGTTGGAAAACGTTTCTTGCAAGCTTTCGGGCACAAATACCCTTCTTCAGGCAATGGGAGACTCTGTTGACATTTTTTTCTACCTTGGAGAACTCAAAACATCAGGAGTGTCTCCCGTTGCCTGAAGAAGCTTGCAAAGAACTTTTATCCAACTATTTAGCTGGTTTAATAAAAGATATCACATCTACCCAAAGAACCTTGACTGGACTTTCAAGAATTTACTTGTATTTCTATATGTAATATAGATACTATAGGTGATATAACTATTTCTCTTCCTGATGATAGTTGGATTATTTGTCTTTGTGTAAATGAGAAACAAGACATTTTTGTGTTTATAAGGAAGAAATATTTTATTTTCATATAAGAGTGCATTTAAACTATCATTACTCAGAACCTTTTTGAGAGAAGCTGGAAAATGATTTGGAACAGGATGTTCTATACTAAGAGTAATGTTTATGCCTTTTCCTCAGTATGAGATACTTTCCTTCATTCAAGTCTTTCAGTTCTCACTTTTCATAATTTCCTTTTGTAGCTGCAATACCGTTAAGTTTTTACAAACTTTCTAATTATCTGTCCTTTCCCCATCTTATACAATACTATAAATAGCGTCATTATTTCCCAAGCCATTAATGATTGTTTTTCTTCCACCTCATATGACTAGTTCACTTTTGTTTCCTCCTTCCCAACTAAATACCACTTGGTTGAAAAGATTCTGCTTATTTCTTATGGCAGTGATGCTGAATCCTTCACTGTGACCAAAGTCTGTCCAGAGAAAAGGTAGATGGTAACAGAGCCCTTGTTTAGTGAATACCAATGTAAAAGATAACCAAATATTACTCTTCTCTTTCATGAACAAATAATTTGGAAAAAAAATCTGCTTAATTAGTCTTAACAATGCTTTACAGTGGTGGTGCAAAGTTCTGGCTCACAGAGCCCTATCATCCAGTTCTGAGTGCTGCCTGTGAGTCTTGGACAAGCCCCTTGTGCCATATGCAGCATATGCCAGAGCTGGCCCTGTGCAGTTGAAAAGTGAAAGTGGCACATGGAGCTGGTTTGGTGCATGCTGCTTATGGGGCTGGACCTAGCGCGTGTACTGAATGCAGTGAATGGGGCTAGTTTGGGGTACATATGTACTGGACTGGTCCTGCATGATGGATCATGGGCTGGTCTGGATCAGCCCTACAGATCAGCCTTGCACACTGGATCCAGCATACAGAGTTGGACCAGCCCCACATACCACATGCAGTTTGCTTTCTGGACGAGCGCTGCATGCTGGAATCACTAGCATGTACTACATGTGGCACATGGGGTGGAGCTGGCACATGCACTCCATGCAGCAGCACCTGCACTAGTGGGTCTGGTGCACGGGGCCAGTTGGTGGGCCCAATCCAGTTTTCAGACTGGTGCTTTGCCACACACACACACACACACACACACACACACTCACTCTCACTCTCACTCTCACTCTCTCTTCTCTGAGGCAGCTCCTCCTTTCTCCCCTTGCCATGAGTGGCCCAGCTCCTATTAGGCTTACCTGAAGTGATGTGCTGCCTGGCTGTGTCAGTTGGGAGGTGTGGGGGGAGTGGGGGAGAGGTAGGGCCAGGGCCAGAACCAGGGCCGTGGGAGTGCCACACCTCTGCGGGCGGATGGCAGCACTAAGGAGGGCTTTGGCAGAGTTGTAGCTCCCCCCCAGGTAGCCACCTGACCCACTGCTGCTGGCACTGTGCTCCTGTCCTGGCCCAGTCCTGGCACCCCACAAGGTGCAGTGTGGCACTCCTGGCCCCAGCCATTCCTCCCCTCCCCCCACACATCATTGGTGGAGGGGTCCCACTTCCAGCTCCCAGGGAAGCTAAAGTGAAAGTTGTGGTTTTAAACTTGGCACCATTTTTTGTCTCTCCACTGGGAAACAAAAATGGTGCCAAGTTTAAAACCATGGCTTTTGCTTCCCTGGTGATGAGAACCCAGGGGTCCCTGACTGGGAATAGCCCAGGCCCAGCTGGCTCGTCTGTTAGTCTGCCTATGCCATGGGGCAGGATGAGTGTAATATCTCTGCTCTAGAGCAAGATTGTCCTAATTCTCAGGAGTTTCCAGTTGGGGAAAATTGGGGTATGCATTAGGTGAGAAAAAAGGTTCCCCTTAGGTGCAGAAACCTTGATCATTGCCATTGTCCTGCTATTTCAGTGACAGGGGAATAATTGGTTTACATGCTCAAAGGCTCCTAGAAAGAAGACCACACCCACATTAGAGGAAGGCAAAACTCCTCATGGTCCTTGTCATTTTGACCTAGGGTCAAAATTCCTTCCTGCTCCCAGATCTGGTGACTAGTATGATCCTAAGTAGCAAAACAAAACCTTCTTGCTGGGAACTGCTGAGCTTTCTAAATACTAGCAGGGTCATCAGTGAACCTCAGTCAAAGTTCATCTGCCTTGGCTGTGGTATTCCTAGGAAGGCATTTGTATCAGACAAGTGATCAGAAAAGAAAGCTACAAAAACAATTTTAACACTAGTTATTGAGGATGTTACTGCTTGGGCAAGTTTTGGAATAATTTGACAAAATATTAGTTTAATACATGAATCACTAGAAATCCCAGAACTCTATGCTTTCCTGTCCATTTTTTTAATTATATAGGCTTCTTTTCAGCCCTTCACAAAGCAATTGCCATAATCACTTGAGAAATCATTGTCAATTTTGTGGCAAGTGCTTGCTTTCTGCTATAATCATTTGAATTGTATTAAGCTACTTCTTGATTTTATATTTCATAAGTATTAGCAAATGTACTTTTTACATAGTTAATGCCACTTTTTAAATGCATATTTGTAAGATTTGCATTGATACACTTTTTTCTGATTGATTGCTCCCAACTTGGATCTCTTTTTACACAAGTGACTAGCTCCAGTGAGTCAGTGGAACTCCTTACCCCTGTTCAAGTATTTGCAGGATTTGCAATAATTGGTGAACAGTTGCTTTCTTTCATTGTATCTCTATTTTACCTTTAGGTAGAAGGCAGAGCAGTGTGCCTCCTCATGTGGCACTTAAGAGCTGTAGAGCCCCATGTGTGGGGCAGCAGGTGCAGGGCTATTACGTGTCACATAAGGGAGGAGCACATCAGAGCCGGCACCTGTAGCTTGGTGCACAGGGCTGTGAGTGCTGGCTTGAAGTGTAGGAGAGTGTTATTTCCCACTCCCACATGGCATTTAAACAGCCCTCAGAGCCATTGTCTGTAGACCCACAAATAGGGCTGGAGGTGTCAGCCTCTCAAATGCTGTGCTGGGGGAGGAACTCCTACCCCTGTGGGGCACATGAAAGCTGGAACCTGCAGCCCAGCACATGGGGCCGAAGATGCAGGGCTATCAAGTGCTGTGCAGGGGAAGGAAGAGCTCGTATCCTCACAGGGCACATGAAAACTGGCACTTGCAGCCCCAAGCAGGGTGTGGGCACAAGGTTCTGAAGTGCCACACAGGCGAAAAGCTCCCCGCTGCAGGGCTTGAGAGCCCAGAGCTTTGATTGGTGTCAGGGCTTCCTGTGACCAGAACTCCAGCAGCACAATGGTGGCAGGAGGGGCGCAGTCCTTGCTGCTCATAGGCAAAGCCCCTCCACTGCAGCCAGAACATCAGCTATGTCTGCGGTGGTGAGGGCACAGTTCCTACTACCTGTGGGCAAAGTCTGCCCACTGTGGCTAGATTCACAGTTGTACCCCACCATGGTGGGGGCAGTCTGACAGCTGTCAGTGTTGTTACAAGTGGGGTTTGATTCCTGACACCACCACCAGTCAATAAGGTCTGACCTGTGCCCTTGGCTGCTGTCACCTGTTATCTAGGTGGACAGGGAAGCCTGCAAAGCATGATGAAATGCATGCTCTGGGTCCCCCTGGCTGGGTGTTTTTAACGTTGCATGCTCCATGCTCTGAAGATAGCACTCTGCAGGCCTGTACAGGTTTCACCCCATTGAAACTAAGTAGCTGAACTTCAGTTGGTTGAATTGAATACTTTTACTCACCCTAAATTGCTACACAGCCCTAGCTTCTGCCTAACTTTAGACTAACAGCTAACTGCTTCTTTCTATTTTGTCTTTGTAAGAGTAAGGCAGTTAAGATACTTAGTTGTTTGAAATAATTAAATAATTACTTAAGTCACATATGAGTACAGATGGTGAGAGGCTTCTTTTCTGGGATAGTAACATGGCATAACTACACTTAGAGCTAAATAAATATTTATAAATGGATTGCTTTTTGTGTTTGTTTTAAAACTACGGTTCTTAAACTTGGCCACCGTTATGCTGCCATTTCTGCACCATCAGCAAATAGGCTGGAAGAATGAGGTCTGACATCTCACTAGAATATGAACTTTTTATTATAGTGAAATTTTAACTTTCCTTGTCAGATTAATGTGCCTATTATTTGTTTAGTGGTAGCAGAGGCCCAGCTATTGTTACCTGATAAACTACTAATACTTATGTATCATAAGACAGAAATTCTAGTTATCTTCTCCAGCATACTTCAAAAGAGGCCATTCTTTATTTTGGTGGTTTTCATAGTTTTTTTTTATGTAAGGAATGAACTTGCTTCTGTCTGTTTTCTGCCTTCTCCGTTTAATTTTTCATTTAATTCCCCTATACCCTTGAACTTTACTTAATGTTATTAGTGCAAATTTCTGTGGAGAAAAGTGCAGGTCAATGCACATTCTATGTGGAAGTTATCTGCTTTTAGATTAACTAATTACAGGAAGGTTAGTTTGAAGAATATTTTCTTTTCTTTTTTTTTTTTTGGACTGAAAATCGATAGGAAAAAGGAGGAACATTTAATTTGCTCAGTAGTTGCTTCATATTATGTGCAGCATTTTGACCACTAGAGGTCTGTATTTCCCGTTTTAAAAATATAGCAAACAGTTTATTTTATCTTAAGTTGTCGTCCCTCTGTCCACCATGGAATATCATTCAGGTAAAGTATTGCTTCAAGACACAAATGCAGGAGAAAATGTACTAGCCTTAAATATTGCATTTAAGCATCATATATTATTCAAGGACAGCAATTTAAAGATGGATTTATAGTATCCAGTAGGCCAAGGTTTCCCTAATTGCCTTTATTCTAGGATAGCCCGGCTTTGTTAACATTTTAATCCAGTATTTTACTCTAGTAAATGAGGGAGCAAAGTCCTGGCATTTGATTTTGCCAAGGTTATGTGCAGTTGAAGCTCCCTAAATTCCATGAACCAAATTAAGAAAAATATATTTACAGAATGAGAGAGAAATTATAGTTTCCTCTAAAACTGCAAATGAAAAATACTGACACCTAGATATTATTCTGTAAGTTTTAACTCCCTATGTGTTATTAATTATACAGCAATTTTTCCAAATACCAGCTAGAGAATAATACTGAAAGTAATTTTAGCTAATTCTAGGTCTACTTGACTCAAACATTCATTTTCCTATTTAGTGGGTGGTGTTTTGGTTGTTGAAGTTGTATGAACATTCCACTTCACATCTATATGAGCAGTTTTTAAACAAACCTCAACTTTTATTTTTAAAAGATAGGAATTTTCTGAAAGTAAGTGGCAATTTGATTCTATATAGATGTAGTACAGAAATGGCCCATTTCAAACCTAAAATTCTTGACACTTTTCACTTGCTTTGACATCATTTTCAGGTTTTGAAATAGCGGGTGTCCATTTTTCGCCTCCACCTTCACAATTCATACTTTAACCCTCAGGGCGCTGATGAGACCTGATGGTGTTTATACAGCTGTATTCAGTTAGGAGCTAAGCTGTCATTCAAGCCTCATACAAGTAAGCAGGTGTGGAATGGTTCCATCCACTTGAGGTTTCTGCCACCCATCACTCTGAGCAGAGGAGAACTTAAAGTAGTTTAGAGGGCTATGCTGGTATTTGTTTTCTTCAGGTACTGAAATACTAACTCAGTGATAGAAGAACAAAACAGAGCCAGAAAACTCAAGTGAATTTTATTATGTTATAACTGAGCAATAGAAACGAGCAGCATACTGTGTTTTCACTGAAGTGTCTCATATAGGCGTCAAACAACAAACATGCATTCTGTCTGCTGATTAAATTTTTTTGGAATTAATTCTCTGTGCCCAGGAGAAATGATGTGCAAGCATTGGAGGGGAATCTCTCAGAGCCACTGAAAATAAAAATATTTTGGCCAGAACACAAAGCATCAGAGGAGACGGGGGCTTGACATTTATGGTGTAAAACCTGCACAGAATGTCTAAACTCCCTCTGGAGATGGCACAGTAACTTCCAGTTTTCTATCTTAGGCTTAAAATTGAGAAAATTTCTTCTCACTTGCACAGACCCAGATTCAACACATTATATGAGAAATGGAGTACAGCAAAAGTTAGGAAGAACAAAAGATCTCCCTTAAAATGCTTTATGTTGGGGCACATGCTTACTTGTCTCTGACTGAAGCTTTGCAGAGAAGCACTCCTTACAGACCTCTTTGTGAAGTTTTCTAACATGATGTTGAAAAAGGAGAGGGGGATTTTTCCCTTCCCCTCATATCAGACACAAATGAATTGTTCACCTCCCAAAATCCAGTAGGTCTTTCAAGACCAAAGCCATCAAGGACAATTTGCTTGGAGGATATATGTTCCTAGTGCCCTGATAATGCAGCTTTCATGTTGCAAAGGCTGTTCCTGGCTATACTTAAACCTTGGGCACCCCTATTTAATAGGGGTTCCAGGAATAGCCTGAAACTGCATTACCTTATTCTAGTAATCTGCTTGGTATTGACTGAAAGAATGTAACTACTTCAGCCTCCTCTCCCCTATTCTGTTCCCTTGCTTCCTGCATGGACCTGATTCTTCTGAAAGCCTTTTGTAGGATCCCAAGACTGTGAAATGCATTGAGGGGCCTACTCCCTCAACACAGGAATGGGAGAAATCTGCATGTATGATAGAACAACATTCATTTAGCTGTTCTTCTACCAAGAAGAATGTATACACCATTGTCTGCTTATAGTGCCCCTCTGCTATCTGCATTGACCAGATGGAGTGATCCCTGTGTGAAAGAATGAAAGACACACAAGCCTGTGACACAGCGTTCTCATTTCCGTGAGTATCCCATTACTGACCTCAGAGTAGCTGTTCTCAGACAACAAAACTTTAGAAAACAACTTGAATGGGAAATTGCAGAACAAGAAATCATCTGTGAACTGGACTGTGTTAAATATTGTCTAAATGAAGACTAGGATTCTTATCCCATTACCTGGATTAGCTTTTATAACCCCTACAGCAGGGACCTGAGTGGGTTAACTGTCTTGGTTTTCTCTCTTTTACCCACCCAGCAGTATCTCCTTTTTCTTCCCTCTTCCCTATCTTCTGTATTCTAATTACTGCTTTCTATTCAGAAGGTCTGCTTCCTGCAGTCCCTTCACAGCATCTGATGAAGTAAGATGCTGTTTACAAAAGCTTACACATATCTGATTTAGTTAGTCTGTAATGTGAAAATCTACCTTGCTTTTTGCAGAACATACATCAGGCTCATCTTAAATCACTGGGTTTGAACCAAAGCCCACTGAAGTCAATAAGAAGACTCCTGTGGTCACCAAGTGTCTTTGGAACATGCTTTCACCTCCAGAATAGCTAAATATTAGCAAAAAATTAGAGACAGAAAAATGTTGGCTTTGATAAAACAACATCTTTTTACTATTAAACAGCGGTCAATAAGACTACAATGTATCATTATGAAAAACATGTGCCAAGTTTCCTATTTTTTTCCTCTGGAAATTGACACAGTAGTATTTTCTCATATAGAAAATTTGTCAGTTGTAACAATGATGAAACCTTGGATTAAAAATTGTTTTTATACTTGTAATATAAAGTCAAGATCTATATTACTTCAAATTAGCAATCTAGTTAGTTCTACAAGGATCAAAGATCTGTAACTTTCCATTTATTGCTTCTTGCCAGGAGTTGGGAAATCCTGATGTATAATTTCCATGAAATTCTCTTCACACATAAGAGCATTGCACCATGCAAGGATTTTGCAACTAGGATTCCAGCAGTTTCTGTCTCCCTAAGATGGCTTTCTGTTGTTCTTTATAGCAAATTTTGTCTTCTGATTTTTACAGCACTTGTGGAAAAGTTGGCTAGAAAAGTGCACATCTTACTTTCGGTGAAGTATGCCAATTTACAAGTTTATTTTGTCAGAGCAGTTGTGTTTGGAGAGAACGGTAAACTTTTTTTTCTCTTTAGAAGAGCCTGACTGTTTTCTTTACAGTTAATGTAAAATATCTCTTACTTCAGTAAATGCTGAATTGGTATTCAAAACACTAAGGAGTCATAGATTATCTGTCCTCTTCAGATAATCTGTTGGGTAACATGACTTGGGTACTGCAGTACTAATCATCTGCTGGCAAGTAAGGCATTAAACAATTTTCCTTTGTGGTCATATTTTAAATGATAGTTCAACTCCCGGATGTTAAGTAAATTCTATGTATACTATCTGTTTTTTCTGTTCTCTTTCCTGCTTATGGTCCTCTTCACTGTGACCTGTGGGTGCCTCCTATGTATGATCTGCTGGTTGTTTCTTTGGTCTCTTCCCTTTTTGTTTAACGACTCAGCTTGATGGCAACACACCCCGAGGTAGTAGACACTGTTGTCCAGGGCCTTTTTTGAAACTCTGGATTTGGATAGATCCCAAAAACTCTCTAACCTTCACCATCTCTTGTTAAGTGGTTCTCTTTTTTGTGGGACTGATATGGGAACATACAATGCAGTAAAGTACTTTTAACAAAGAAACTATGATTTATTCATAGTTTCATAGTTGGTAGAGTCAGAAGGGACCTGAGCAGATCATCAAGTCCGACCCCCTGCCATGGGCAGGAAAGCATACTGGGGTCAAACGACCCTGGCTAAGTGATTGTCTAGCCTCCTTTTGAAGACCCCCAGGGTAGGAGCGAGCACCACTTCCCTTGGAAGTTCGTTCCAGATCCTAGCCGCCCTGACTGTGAAGTAGTGCTTCCTTAAATGTAACCTAAATCTCAGTCAACTTATGGCCGTTATTCCTTGTTACTCCTGGTAGTGCTCGGGGGGGACTCTCCCATTGCCTGCTGGTCCCCCTTGGCCAGTTTATAGATGGCCACCAGACCCCTCTCAGCCTTCTCTTGTGGAGGCTGAACAGGTACAGGTCCCTGAGCCTCCCTCACAGGGCCTGTCCTGCTGCCCCCGATCATGCAAGTGGCCCTCCTCTGGACCCTCTCCATGTTGTCCACATCCCTCCTGAAGTGCGGTGCCCAGAACTGGACACAGTACTCCAGCTGTGGCCTGACCAGTGTTGCATAGAGGGGGAGGTTCACCTCCTTGGACCTGCTCTTGATGCATCTGTGGATGCATGACAAGGTGCAGTTAGCCTTCCTGACTGTATCCTCATACTGGCGGCCCATGTTCATCTTGGAATCAGTAATGACTCCAAGATCCTTTTCTGCCTCTGTGCTGACGAGAAGGGAGTTCCCCAACCTGTAGGTATGCTGCTGGTTCTTTCTCCCCAGGTGCAATACCTTGCACTTGTTAGTACTGAAACCCTTACTGTTCTCATCCACCCACCCCTGTAACCTGTCCAGATCTAGTTGCAGCCTGTCCCTCTCCTCTAGCATGCCCACTTCTCTCCACATCTTAGTGTCATCTGCTAATTTGAACAAGGTGCTTTTCACCCCCTCGTCCAAGTCACTGATGAAGATGTTGAAACAGAAAGAAAAGTGAATTAAGTGAAACTGTTGGTTTAACACATTTTGTCAGAATCTTTTCAAATTAACTTACTTGAGGCTTTCCTATCTTTGTTATGGTTTTAGCTTTTCTTCTACGTGTCCTTGTGCTCACATCATCTTTTCACAATCATCTCCTGCTGTTGTTTCCAGAGGCCTTTTCCTCCCTCATCCAGATCATTAAACCCAGTACCTGAGCCAGATTGCATGGTCAGACATGCCTTTTCTTGATCCATAGCAATTACCCCCTGCTTTCTAAACTATTTCCCCCCCCGGTTATTCATTCATACAACAACAGTTTGGAATTGCTAAATTCTCTAAAACGGAGGTGGCCAACCTGTGGCATGGGTGTCACAAGTTGTATGGACAATCTCCATGTGTGGTAGGCAGAGAGGGAACAGGGAGCAAAATATCTGCTAGGGCAGGGAGCAGAAAACAGTGTATCAGATTGGGCAGAGAGCAAAGGGAAGGAAGCAGGAAGTAGATCAGGCAGGGCATACAAGGCTGGGACTAGAAAACAGAGCAGCAAATGGATAGGGGATTGGAAGGCACAGGGACAATTTGTGGCATGCTTGCCAGAAAAGATTAGCTCCTATCACTCTACAAGATGGTTCACTGAGGATACAAAGACCTATCATCAGTTATTAACACCCACCTTTCATAGGGTTATCAACCCAGCTTAGATACTTTACTTCTGCCTCGGTCAGTTTCTACACTTCTATAAAATGGCCTTCAAAAAGTAAAGAGAAAAAGTTGCAGGATTTCTGGAGGACTGCTTACCCAGACCATTGTTTCTGAATGTTACTAATAAGTTAATTTACTACAAGCTGGCTAGTAGGTGCCAAAAAACAAACATAATTCTACCTTTATACCAAGGTCTTATCAGTATCTTCAGAATCTCCAGCATTCTAGGCTAGGGCTAGAAATTACACATAAACTGATACAAGTGATCAGAAACCAGTTCAAATCTGTAACACAGAGACGTTCAGCATTGGCGACATGTAGGGGGTGTATATGGGTGGATGTGCACCCCCTGAGACTGGCCATGCCCCCCTGAGAAGTTCTGTTGACACTGCTGCCAGGCAAGCCAGCCGCAGGCTGCTGCAGCACAGGGGATTGATGGTGAATGGAGCCTTGGCTGGGCTGGGTCGTGGGACAAGCGGAGCCCAGCGGCTCCTGCAGTAGCATTCACAGTAGCATTTCCTGAACATTATCATTCTGTGTTTACTATCTTGTGGCTCCAATGTATTAAGTATGCAAATCAGTACGGTATGTACTCTTTTTTTTTAGGATTATGTAGGGACCAAATTCAGACTTGGTTGGAGCCTGGCCCCAGCTGGTAGTTGCACATTTAAAACTTATTTTTAATGTTTTATACATTTGCTAGTAGTTCCATTATAGTACACTTTCCTACCCACATTTAGGTGGTGGATCTCTAGTTAGATATATAAATTTTGTAGCTGGAGCATTATTTCTATAGTTGACTGGGCCAGAACTTCCAGTATGAACTCTGGACCTGCATGGTAGGAAAACTTTTCCAGATCTGCAAATAAATAGACAACTAACTTTGGTGAACTGGCGGTTTTACTTGCTGAGTGTTAAGAAAATTCTATTTACACCCTTTCTGCTCTCCTTCTGTTAGGTACTTATATGGTCCTCCTCCTTGTACCATCTGGGTGCCTCCCAAGTATGTAAAAATAGAAATAACCATAACAATCTCTTTCCTTCCCAGGCTAAAGGAGAAATACCTTAAGTAGTTTAGTGTTTGTCTGCATGTATTGAAGGAAAGCTATGTCACAAATAGGTTTTGCAGAGAGTTCTGAATATTGCTGTGGTCATTCTGGGATAGTTTGTATTCTGACCTTCTCAGTCATAAGCTTCTCTCTATTGGTCAAGAATTTCCATGTTCTAGGAGAATGTAGCTGTCATCGGCTGTTTGTAGATGAAACGAGAGGCGTGTGTGCATGACATTTTAAAGTGGGCTAAATGCTTTTGCTCCATTTTAATGACGTCGGTGTTTGCACACCTCAGTAGCGTATTGCGCATTAATTCCAGCTACTGTAGGAATTTGGTGGCATAACGTGCCTTAAATGACTTGGGGCACAGCAAATTAAAACTCCTCTGAGGAGTTTGTTTGCTGCCCCTACAGCTGTGGAGTGAAGCACCAGGCTCCGTGCAGCTCCATGGCTCTGCAGGAAGCCCGGCAGACAGCCTGACACCAGCCGGAAAGCAGGCTCTGCCTAAGGAAAGTGGTGAGCCTGATCTTTTATTTTTCCACCCCCGGAGCCTGCCTGCCTGAGCTGTGTGGGGGCCCTGTGCTTCCCTCTGCAGCTGCAGTCCCAGGTCCCTGCAGACAGGTGCCACCTGTGGGGCAGGGGAACACAGCTGGTGTGGAGGGAAGCACTGGCCTCTGCCCCCCAAGCCCAGGGACCACTCCACCCACCAGCAGCTCACCCTCCCTTCCCTGCCGGAGAGGCAGGTAAGCCAGCAGGGTGTGTGCACAACACAGGGATTTAATCAGCCCTAAATTGAAGCAGTGTTTTTTAAAACCCAGTGCTTCAATTTAGGGCCCCTGTTTTGTCTGCACATGCCCATGGTCTTTGGACAGCAGCCTCTCTGGCCAGTAAAGGCCAGTCCTATAGACAGCTTTGAATACTGGAGCAGGGACTCTCAGTTGCAATGAGCAGCCAAAGCAGAGAGAGGTGAACGTAAGTGATAGTTACTGTGAGCTGTGTTAAAGATCTGCTGTTTGTAATAGTATCTCGAGCTTTCTCAAGGCAGTGTCTTCATGTCTAGATACAAGCTGTAATAATAAGAAGCAAGATGGGGTATCTAAGTCTAGAGATCCTAATCCTGGCATGGATCACTGTGGCCTCTGGCAGGAGGAGAGTATTTCCTTGTAGGGAAGTGGGCATTGTTAGTGGGTGTAACAGCTTGAGCATTTAATAGCACTGAAGAGGTTAGAGCTTGACTTATTCTGAGGGCAGGTGTTCTAATTACCAGGCTATGGGCTTGGACTTGAAGCTGGCCCACTGCGGAGCCATGGTATAGGATTCATGGAGCAAGATGAGGGCAAGCAAAAGGGAGCAGTAGCATAAGGATGAGTGGGCCCAAAGCCCTGGGCACTCCCTAAGTGGCAGGGTGCTAGAATAGTGGGAAGTGCCTCACCCTTCCCCCTGCCCCATGCCTCCTGCTCTTGCATTCTTCTGTCTTCAGTTCCAGCAGAAGAGCAGTGGCAGTGACATAAGGGTGTGTGGAGTAAAGGGCATTCTGGGAAATGCAATTCTGTTGAGCATCAGTGGATGGCTGTAAAAGTACTCTGCCACCCACTGACAGAGCTTGTACAGCCAGAGTCCTGCAAAGAAGGTACAGAAGGAGAAGGGGGCAAGGCCTACCCAAGGTGCAGTCCCGGCCAGTTATGTCTCTGCAAAGGAGTGAGAGACCTGGGTTCCAGTCTGTGTTCCCAAAATTATTTCTGTTTTTATAAACAAATGACTGCTATGTTAAAAGGGACAAAATGTTCTGACAACATTTTGAAGCAAATACTCCCCCATTTTAGGGAAATGCCATAATTGCAAGACTATAGAAGCTCACTCCCACTTGTTTATTCTCCTGGCTCAAGGAATCTTGACCTGCACCCTGGGTAGGCCTAGCCCCCTTCTCCTCCTGTACATTCTTTGCAGGACTCTGTCTGCCTTATTTAATAAAAGTATAAGTTCCATTATAGGGCCTGATCCTGCAGGCACATATTTCCCTTAGAAAGATACAGGACTTTTGCCAGTGTAGGGACTATGACATGAATCCCCTGGTGCACAGAAAAATACAATTAGTTTAAACTAAGTGTTAGGTCAAATCTGGTCCTAAATATACATTCTATTCAATCTTCTACCAAATGTAATTCAAAACCAACAAAAATGTTTCCATGTTTCTATTTCATTCCAATAGAAACAGTTATTTTAATTTGCCCTTCCTTCCACCCTCCTCCCGCCCATTAAAACACTTCCCAGAAGAGTCTGCAATTCATGTTTGAAACACTGTTCTTGTACATGAGGGCAGAAAAACAAACAAACAAACAACAAGGAAAGAGCCTGACTAGAAATAAGGTAAAGCAGATTAGCAGGTGTTGGTCTCCAGGCTGAGGGAAAGACAATAAAGAAAGAAACAAGCAAATGACTCACATGTTCAAACTTAAAAATACCGAGTGCTTTGTGTTTTTTAAAGACCCATTGTGTCCCAGGCCCTGACCATACTTGAAGAAGACCATCTTCATGACAACTCTATCTCTTCTTCCCAGCCAGAGGACTAATACCTTCTGCAATAGCAACCCCCCTACACCCAAACCCAGAGGCAGATCCAAGAGGGTGTAGTGGTGCAGCTGAACTCTCCTTTGATTCCTGGTCCACCCAAAGGTTAAAACCAACTGGCTGGCAGTGACAGCAGCATTTCTATTCAGGAAGCAGTGACAGGGTCAACTGACTTCATGGCTCATTATAAACTACCCACTTCCTTCTAAACTCTTCACTCTCTCCTTGTCAAAGGTCTTGATGTTCAGCTAGTCAAACCAGACTTTCTTTCTCCTGCATTTCTGCTGTCCGTTAGCTGCTCCTGGTAACGAAGCTCGTATTTCCCACCCCTGCAGACCTGTTTTTTAACTGTAGCTAAAAACATTAACTCAGGTGTGGAAATAAGCATTGGATGCACTGTCAAGATGCTCAAGAAAACTAGATTTAGTTCTGTGAATCTGAAGAGATGTCCATTTAATGCCATTGACTGCAGGACTAATGAAACAACATATTTTGATTACAGGTCTCCCTGTGTGAATTAGCTCTTATGCAAAGACCCTTTTTATACCAAAAATTTGTTATATGCGAGGTAAATTCACTCTTATGTAATCAGTGTGGTGGAAGCCTTCAGTCAGCTGCTTTGTGCGGTGCATTGTGGGAGTGACACACACCAAAATCTAGTCTCCTGTGTGGATCTGTGCTCCTCGCTCCTTGTCTGTGACACGTGTTTCTGTAGTTGCCATCTCCATTATGGTAACATTCACCATCACCCTGTGCTTGAGTGTACTGTCTGCTGTTGGTGAGTGCCAAAATTATCTTGTAAATGTGGTGGAAATGAATCTGGGGGTCAGTATAGTTGATGTCTTGGAACATATTCCTATTTGTTACATTGTAAAGTGGGTTCCTTTTATGCGAATTCGAGTTAGATGCCATTTTCCAGGAACGTATGTATAACATAAAGTGAGGGAAACCTACACATATGGTCCCAGGGGAACTTTGCACAAAAATGGAGCCAGGCACATGGGCTCCTTATAGAGTCAGTGGGAAAGTTAGAAATATCATGCTGAGCAGGGAGTAGCCTGGAGCTATTCCGTAGAAATGCTGGGCACATGGGGCAGCTGGGTGAAATTGGAGTTTAGACACTTGACTTGGGGCTGCAAATTAGGTGACTTTGTCCACTCAAGTTCCAGCACAGAGACACTTTCTTGAGGGTCCTTATCCAGATGAACAGGGCTTATCTTTTAAAATGACATTGGCAGTCGTGTTGCCACCCACCTTTTACATACTAGCTTAATGGTGAGAACACCTTGCCCAAAAGTGGAAGAAGTTACACAGAATCTAGAAATACCTGAGAAGGTACTAACGCTCACTTTCCAGGAGAATGCCCTTTTCATATGATGTAGCATAGGCAGTGTGAAGGCAGCCTCCATCCCTTCTCTTGAGGCTGGGTCTTTGTGGAAACAATAGTGCAACATGGGTATTGATATAGGTGGGGCAGAGAGGGCTACTGGCCTGAGCTGGTCCTTGCATAAGGTATTCACCTCAAGATTTGGGCCAGAAGGAAGCAAACCAGAGGGATCCTGACTGGGTAGCTTGCTGGTTAGGACACTTGTTGGGAGGGTACAGAATTGCAGTCTGGTCCCTGCTGGATTGTCTGTGAGCTTTATATTACAGAGTCAATTGTGCAGCAAGGGATCAGAATGGAGTCTCTTCAGTTTCAGCTAAGCATCCTAACTAGCAGGCCACGGAGTCATACTCCACCATACTTGATCTATTTATCTTCTGTTGAAAGCATTCAACAGTAAAACCCTTTGTGAATGAGCCTGAGAGAAACTAATCTGTATTTTTCCAGGTTATTATTGACCCTTTGTTTTGTTTTATACTATACTCTTTTTTTTGGTTTGAAACATGCTTTACATATCCAAGTACAAAGATCTTTCAGATATTGCCCTGAAGCAGTAATGCCTGCTGTGTTGAGGTCTATGTGTAAGTAAACCATTCAGAATAAATATCAGCCAGGAGAAGTTTGAAGCTTCCACAGATCAGCAGCGGAAGCTTTCTTCTGAATGGGCACTTGAACTTGTAGCACTGGCATTCAAGTCTTTTAATTTTAAGAGAAACAGGAATAGGACCCTAAGGCCCCATGTTTTTACAAAACTTTTTACTTCGGGGGATTCGCAAGAACAACTAGTGCATGTTAAGTAGTAGGGCTGTGTGAAGCTTTGGGTACTGATTCAATTTGGAGGAGATTTGGCCTGATTCAGTGGCTGAATCTCCAAATCTGAATCAAATCAGGACACCAGTTAAAGGGTCCAAATTGATCTGAAGATCTCTGAATAGATTTCAGAAAAGATTTGGAGAGCTTTGGCGATTCAGGTAGTCCCTGCTTGCTGCAGCAGGGAGCTGGACCCAGACCCCATGCTGGTAAGTAGCGGGTGGGGGAGGGGAGGCTGGAGGAGGGGGAGGGGG
>NW_017728995.1:37525126-37539554 GCF_001723915.1 Gavialis gangeticus
AGGCTGGAGGAGGGGGAGGGGATCATGGGGGGACATCTGCCAAGCCTCATCCCCTGCCTGCTCCTTCAGCCCCCCCATGGCAGCCCAAGCTCCCGACTCTTTCAAAAAAAGCACCTACTCACCAGCTGCTGCCAGGCAGGGGGGTGATCCCCATTGCTCCACACCACATTAGGGGCTCTGCCACGAGCCCCCTGAGCCCTGTCCACTGTCTGAGCTCCTGGCCTTTTAAACCCACCCCCCAACCAGCTGCTATGGCAGCCTCAGGGCTTCTGGGGGCTTGTGACAGAGCCACCCAAGCAGCACAGGGCAGTGGGGATCGCCCCCCCTCCCCCTCGGCAGGAGCCACTGAGTCAGGGCTTTTTTTTTCTTAAAGGGCTGGGAGCTGGGGAGGGAGGGGCAGGCATTTGTGTGGGGGGAGCTGGGACAGCAGGTGGGGGTTGGGGGGCTCATGGCAGAAACCCCATGTGGTGGGGGGCAGTGGGGATCAAGGTTTTCATGTGCAATTTTCAAAAGTTCTCATCACTTATCTGACTTTGCTCCATGTAAAAAAAAATAGTAAATTTACCACTGACTTGAACAGAAAGCCAAATAAAAACTCTAAAATGCAACTGTACAATATTGTTGGCTGACTGATTTAGTTAAAATGGGTGAATGGTAGGGGAGAGACACCTTTTTTAGTGAGTTTAAATATACTTATATTTTGCAGCATATTTTTGTTTAATAAAATAATTGTATTCAAATAATTTATTGAGTTTTGCTTGTTCTTTTTATAACCAAATTACTAATTTGTTTTACTAAGCATTATTTCTGCAGTTGACTGAGCCAGGTACTTCCAATATGAACTCTTGTGGTAGGAAAGCCCTATAATGTCTGCAAATGAATAAAGGTCTACTTTGAGTGAATGGACAGTTTTTATTTGTACTCATGCAACCAACCATTGAGAGTTCACAACTATAAGATGACACAAAGTGTCTGGCTGTTCTGAAGTATCTTTGAAGTAGCTCAGATTTAAAATTAGATACTATTTATCTGCTATTTGCATGAAAAAACACACTTCTCAGAAGCTGCTTATGCTTGAATCTCAAATGTTGTCAACTCTCATAATTTAATTATGAATCTCATTATGTTTAGTAGTTTAGTAGTCAAAGTTCCTGCAATTATAGGTTGAGAACTTCAGCATTATTTTGGTTTTTAAAAGGCAAGTTTTCAGCCCTTAAGGATGCAGAGCAAAGCTTGAAAACATAAGCTTTGGAGTCTCAGAAACCAGAAGGCAGAACCCCTCTCAGATTTATTATTATTGCTAATAATCGTTTTTGAGGTCTGACTCAGTACTTTTGAATGCTTGTAATTGGCACTAATGAGACTATTAATGACAACGCACAGGGAACAGGCAAACTCCTACTCAGTTAAACTGGCAAAAGTTCAGAATCCTAGGAAAGAAGTCTCTAGGACATATAGCCCGAAAGCATACTAGTTGAAATAAAACATTGTCTCTCAATTTCATTTTATTTTCCAAAAAAGAGACAAAGGGAAAATGAAGACATTCATTAGGTAGAAGTTGCAAACATATATTGATCATTTGGAAGCAATACTGTGATTAGTAACTTCAAAAGTGTTGCTTAACTTTCTTCTTTGTGTTTGTTCTCCTTCAATTTTTCTAATGGGCTTTATTTTTTCATAGAAACTATTCTGGTACTCCAGAATGCAGGAGAAGGTATATTTAAACAAGAGTCTTCCTACCAGCATTTAGAGAATGTAAATATTCTAAGTCTTTGTTTTGTTTTAACTTGACATCAGACATTTTAAATCTGACTCATTTAACAGCTTGTTCTGCCTGAGTCATACCTGCAGCAGTAAGAGCATCCTGTTTCATCACTGTGCTTTTCTTGCCTGATAAAATGTCTGTGATGAAATGATTTATAATTGTCTCTTATAAAGTTCATTTTTCTTCTAGATTCCCCTGTCTCCCACACTGAGGAGGTTTACCACTCTCAGCATTAGTTATCTATGGATGAGTCAATGATTAAGGAAGATGTCATATTTCTTACTAAATCACGCAGCGTATCAAGACTATTAAGTCTGAATTGAAGTCTTAGACACAGCATGTGGTAAAATCTGGGCTTCTCCTTCTCAGCCTAGAGAGAGATGGAAAACCGGACAAAGGATAAAATATCCTTCAACTTCTGTTGAGTTTTTGAGTCATAAAATGTCCTATGGTGTCAGAGAGAGAATGGGACTGTGGAAGGCATAGGAAAGAATTCAGGAGAGCAGAGCAGGATAAATTACTTAATCTCTCTTTGACTTAATTCCTCATTTGTATAATGGGGATAGAATTATTGACCTGCCAGGACTCTTAATCTATTAATGTCGGTGAAATGTTCAGTACTATGGTGAGGTCTGCCATAGGAACACCATGGGAACACCTGCTTAGCTAGTGAAATTCCAGTGTAGCTCATACATAGGTGTGCACGCCATATTAACCAAAATAGGATTTGGATGCCTAAAATGGGGGATAAGAATGTGTCAGAGCATTTCATATATAGGCAGTATGCACAAGGCAAGTGTAACAGGTCTGCACCCCAGGGGTGAACGTGATGCCCCCTGGTGGCTGTATGGTTTTTGCCAGGCTTTTTCTCTAAGGTACCCTCCCTTTGCTTTTGCTTGCCCTGCCTTGATGTTCTTAATATATGTCGAAAGGGAGGCTGTCCATGGATCTTAGAGCAAGCCTTGGTCTATCTCTCTGCCAGCAGATCATCCTGTCTCAGACTCTGAGGATCCCAAACAATACTTCCTGTGGGCCCTACTGGCCTGCATGTGCCCCAGGGCACCTGTTACCTTTGGGCTATTCATGACGTCCAAACTCCTCTACAGCTGGTTTTACTCAATACCATTCCATCCCTTGTAGAGTCTTTGGCTTTCTCAAATTCAGCCTCCCTTTTCTCTGGCTGCAAGTCTTCGGCCCTGGCCCACTGATTTGGGTCTGGCCCTCTCAGCTTCAGCCCTGTTAGTTGACAGTATCTCTGGACCTTGTGTCTCTAGCTCTGGGCCACTGACCACAGAATTTGTCCTTCTGGGCAGCTGAGCACCTGGTTTTTTGCCCTTTTGGACTGATCTCACCCCTCCTAGGCTATGGGTCCCTGACCCTGGTTCTTGCTCCTCCTGGACTATGAGTTAAAATCCCTTGGGCTATGGGTCCCTGGCCTTGGTTTGTGCCTTGTTTGGACATTGGGTCCCTGGCCCATCTCCATTACTGTAGCCATTTGAGCCCCAGCCCTGGCTGAGCTCAAAGCAGTTACGTGCCCCTCAGGCATGGCTCAGACCTCCACATCCCCAATAGTTCCAAACCCAAACCACTGGTTAAAACTCAAACCAAAACATAAGCACTCAGCTCTAACAAAAACCCCAAGCCAACTGGCCGTATAATAAGCTTCCCCGTCTTCCCTTGGGTCCTATTCCCCTTGCGGCAAGCATTCAGTGCCTTACTGGTGTTATCAGGGCATTCTAGGAATCAGCAGACTCCTACTTCCATGGTAGGAGCTCTTCACTTTGTGGCTAGCAGGGTCAGACTACCTGCCTAGACTCGGGCACTAGCTTTATGAGTCTCCTAACACCAGCCCCATCTGGTCAGGTAATTCTGCAGGCAGTCCCCAGGAGTTTCCCTTCTGTGCCTGATGATCCACGTGCTCTCTCTGCTAAGACTTAGCTCAGCTGTCTCCAGCCCACTGCTTCTGGGCTGCCTTCCTGCCTGCCCTTGGTGCATTTTACTGTTTTGCCTCCATTCCCTAGGGTGAATACCTTCCCAGGGTTAGCCTCTACCTGTGATTCAGAGGTCTGTCTGTTTGCTGGCAGGCAATTCACTAGCACAGGGGTCAGCAACCCCTGGCATGCATGCCCGTGTGGCACATGAGGTCATTTTACTCTGCATGCAACAGCTGGCCTGGGTTCTGGGCAGCTGTTGCAGGCCATGGAGCCTGGATTGCTCCCAGCAGGTGGCAGGGAGGCTGTAAGCCCTATTGTGAGCAGCCCAGGCTCTGTGGCAGGCAGTAACTGCCCAGGGCCCCAGCTGGATGTGGCAGGCAGCTGGGAGACTGCAACTGGTACACAGGGTCATGAACCCTGGAGCAGCATGTACACCTTAGTGCATGGTGGGGAAGGGGCCTGTGGCAGCACAACCCTGGCCCTTTCCCCACCGTGCATGCTGAGCTGCGCATGTAGCTGCTACCACCACAGAGTTGGGCCGGGGCTGTGGACCCTGGTGCAGCTTTTTGCAGCAAGCCTGCTGCTTGCTGTGAGCAGCCTTGGTTCCATAGTAGCATGGCACCTGCATGCGGACCTTGGAGCACACAGTGGGAAAAGGGCAGGGGGCACTGTATCCCCAGCCTCTTCCCCACTGTGCTCTCTGAGGCATGCATGCAGGCACTGCCAGCAATAAGCTGGACCAGGTCTCTGGACCCCGATGCAGCCACTTGCAGGCTCGAAGTTGCCTGCTGCAAGCAGCCTGGGCTATGGGCAGGCCCCTGCCACAGAGCCCAGGCTGCTTGCAGCAGGCAGCTGTGAATCTGCAAGTGGCTGCATTGGTGTCTGGAGACCTGGTCCAGCTTATTGCTGGCAGTGGCTGCACACATGCCTCATGGAGCACAGTGGGGAAGGGGCTGGGGCTGCGCTGCCACAATAAGGATTGGGTCCCTTGTGGCTCCTTTGCTATCCACCCCTGGCACGCCAAGTCCAGTTTGCTGTATTTTTTGGCACTTGGCCCAAAAACATTGCTGACCCTTGCATTAGCAGCTAGCTTGTTTCAAGCTTCTAGTCCTCCATGATTCAGCTTAGCCTATTATGCTTTTCTCTTAAAGTAACAGGAGCTTCCTGTTACAAAAAAAGTTATTTCTGACAGTGGCAGAGATTGTTTTTAATTTTCTGTTTCTGTGGTGTCCCAAAATATTACTAACTCTTTGTGGGGCAAGTTCTCCATTCCAACAGATAAACTAGTGGGAAAGGAAAAGTCCTTCTGAAACTAAGTTTAGGTACTTGGATCTGACTCTGATTTGACTTGTATAGGGTTACCATATTTCCAGTTTCAAAAAAGAGGACACCTGTGGGGGGGAGGGGGTATATGATTGTGAAGGAGGAAGTGATATGCCCATGCCCTGCCTCTCATTCCTGAGCCACAGCCCCCCAGCCCTGCTGCTGCCCCTCACTCCTGACGTACAGTACCCCACCCCCAAAACCATGCTGGTGCCCCTCACTTGCAACCCGTAGCCTCCCCCCACCCCTAGTTCCTGCTGATACCCCTCACTCCTGACCCACAGCCCTCTGCCCCCCAGGTCTGCTGCCCATGCAGCCCCAATGCCAGCAGGTGCACACACGCACCCCTGCCTGCAGCTGCTGGGGCCTGCGCACAGACCATGTGATGTCCTGGCCTCCAATTGCCTTCCCCCACCGCTGTCAGCCCTAAGTAGCTCCTTACTGGGGCAAACTGGGAAATGCCAGAAAAGTGGAGGCACAGAAAAATCCCAGACATTTGCTGATATTTTTAAAAACTGCTCACACGGAGATGGGAGAACCCGAAAAGAAGACATGTCTGGGAAAACTTGGATGTATGGTAACCCTAATGTGTATCAGTAAGAACGAGAAACAATTAGAACGGAATCAATTAAGTTACCATTAAGAATCTAGTATAAGTGTTGTAATTATCAGGCCTTCAACTTTTTAAAAGCAAATAATTGTTTAAAGCAAAGCATTCCATGGGCAGGAAGTTGTTGGGCTCAAACGAGCTGAACAAGGTGCTTATTCAGCCTCATCTTGAAACCTCCAAGGATGGTGACTGCAGGACCTCTGCTTATCAGCCCATCAAGAAAACAAAGCCTCTCTCTCATTAGTTCAAGCTCTTCTTAAACAGTTTTTTGCAAAGCATTTTTAAGGAAGAACGGAGGGACATTACCAGCTGACCTGTTGAATAGCTCCAAAAAGCTCTAAGTAGACACTATTCTGTCTGCTTTTGTTCCAGTGAAATTGGAGACACACACACAGACATCCCTCAGCTTTAGCTAGCATGGGGGTGGGATAACTGTGATCAGGTGCCAGCTGGGGTCTGTGCTGTGGCGGGTGGAGGTGAGATCTCCGCTTGAGCAGCGAGTGGCGAGGGGTGGGGCATGGGGAAGGCAGATGCTGCTATCTCTTGGCTGCAGTCTCCACCTTCTTCTCAGCCAGCTGGAGCTTCAGCTAGGGAGGAAAGGGGGTGGGGGGTCAGCCCTGCTCTCTGGAGCAGACAGCCCAGCCCAGTCCAGGGCTAAAAAGCATGCTGGGATACTGAGGACTCTTGTTTAAATTAAACCAGGAAGGACAGAAGTTCTATAAACCGTTTTGACCCAAATCAGTTAAGTCTGATGCTACATTCAACCAGGTTTATCTTAAACCTGTTTTGGCCATTTTAAAACTAGGTTATATGCACTGAACATCTGTTCTGTTACAGGCTTCAACCAATTTCTGATATCTTAAACTGTGCTCAACATGAGTAGTTGGCTCATATAGGCTCTTTCTTTGAAAACCCAATGGGCTATATAACCAACAGTTCATATTGCATTTTATGCTTATCAAAAAAGACTTTTTCCCTACCTACTAACATAGGAGATTCTTACGTGCTGGATCAAATTATGTTAGCGTGTTCTTATTTTGCATCACTGGAGATGAAATCATTGAGAAAAAAAATGATTTTAAGAATGTATGCAAGTATTAGCTTATACAAATATTTACTTATCCAAACAGTATTCACAAATGCGCACACACAACTGTGCCAGTATTATGTCACTGAGCTAACTGATACATTTAAAAAGAAGCTAATTATACCAAATATAGCATCATGTTTAAGTCTGTCTGGTTTTACAGGATACTACACTGTATTCAAGGGTTTCTAACTTTGGGGAGAAACCCTCTTCCTTGTGCCAAAGCTGCTTAGATGTAAGTCTTTTCTCTCTCTTTCCTCCCAAAAATATGTTTTTACAACTTACACTTGACTCAATGTGTTGATTTGAGTTAAGTCTAAGTAACAGAAGCTGATTCAGGATGTAAGTATGGCTGAGCCACTAGGTAATTGTGACCCTAATATAATCAAGTTAGCCATGCTCACAGCCAGGGAGATCATACTAGGACACTTTTTAAGAAGGGAAACTTGAAAAAAGTATTTTCGAACCTATGTGAAGGGAAAAGTTTAGAAGATGAAAAGCCAGAGATCAGCATGGATGCTTTTAATGAATACTTCATTATAGCTGCTGAAGAAAATCACAGGTAGAAATAGAACAGTATGGTTAAATAGCAAAGTACAAGTGCTTACTCAGACTAGAATCTAAGCCCATGTGAATCTAAGCTTTAGCAAGTATGTTGTAGAACAGTGGAGTCAGCCTTTTTGGTAGTTGTGCTACAGATTAGTCCCGCATCCTCCCCGAGGGCCATTCTGATCCCCTTCCTCTGCTCAATCTGCTGCTCTTTTCTGGTTCCTTCCCTGTGTTTCTTGCCTAATCTGATGTTCTGCTGTCCGCTTCCAGCCTTATTTGCTGCTGTGCTGCCTATTTCCTCCCCCATCTGCTGCATGCCACACAGAGGCCACTTGTGTGTGCGCCACAGGTTGGCCAACCCTGTTGTAGAAACTATGGAAGGCCTGGTCCTATAGAAATAGATCCCACTGATGCAAAATGTCTTTTAAATTTAGACTGGAGAAGGATTAGGAGGAAATTGAAGAATAATAAAAAAAACAGAAAAGGGAAAAATAAAAAATAAAACCAAACCCAGATCCAGAATGAAATACAGTAAATCAAAGAGATCACCAGACTGCTAGTAGAACAAACAAGGGGCTGAAGGGTCAAATTCTCTTACCTTTATTCATGTCAAAATGGGAATGCTCACAGAATAGAATACCATGACTAAAGATAGTAGAATTTGGACCCAAATTATTTGTACCCTGATCATTTTAATACTTAATACAATTTTAAACAGGGTTATCTTGTATTGGTCTCTCAGAGGAATAAGTTAAATTGTTAGTAAACCTACTAATGAACTAACAGTTTCCTATCCATGTGTGTTTTGAAGATGGTAGTTACAGGCTTTAAAAGTGAGGCAAAGCCAGAGGCAAAGGTACCAAAAAGAACAACTTGAGAAATTAGGTGGATTTACATTGTATTTAACATTTTATTTTATGTTTTGCTTTAAAAATTAAAACAAATCTTTCAGTTGCAATAATTCCCCAGGCCCAGATGGTCTCCTCCAAAGGAGGGCTGGAAGAACTGAAAAATGAAGTAGTTACACTGAGAAAAAAATGTCAACTCTATCATTGTAGTGCACCATATCGTACATCATTTGAACATCTATGGCTTGATCCTACTCTGCCTTAGTAATCTGTGCTTTAATATGGATTATATTGGCAAATACATCTACAAAGTGGTTGGAAGATTAAAAATAATACAGTTTGGTAGTACTTTATGTGCTTAGTGTACTGCATGGATATTAAACAGATTATTCATCAGAGCAACCCCTTAAGACTGGTGGGCAAATGTTGCTACTTCCATTTCACAAAACTTGTATTTACTGTCTTTGGAAGACATAGTGGGCAAATCTACACATGCATTAATATGTTTTTACTCATGCACATTAAATGCAGTACCTCCAACATGAGGTACTAAATAAATACACATTAGGTTGTGCTAATGTGCAGTAGTACAAGCTTTTTTAGTGCTTAATGTGCAGTAGCCTATTGTACTGTGCATTAGTGTATTCGCACTTTGTTGTGCTGCTTTAAGGTGCTGTAGAATAGGTTACTGTGGATTAACGCACTAGTCCCATGCACTGTTATTGGGAAAATTAGTTGTGGAAAATTAATGCCAACAGAACTGTGAAGTACAATAGTAACGTACCCGTCATGAACCCCACCATATTTTGGAATGTTTGTGGGATATCATGATTGTTTTCTTGAGTTTGTCTTATTGGTATGGTATGTATGGTCTTATTGAAAAGTTAATGTTAAGCTGTATTCTTTTATGCCACTTTTAATCACTGTAAGGATTATGTTATGCTGTCTGTAGATACCTTAATGATATTGGACATGGTTTAGTCAGAGGAGCTGAGAGATGCATACCCAGATAATGGAGCATCTCTTGTCATTGCGTTCTAGGACAAGGACAATTGCCACTGTAATACAGGGAGAAGGGTCTGTTGTTGGGATTGGCACACAATGGACTGACTGACTGACTGACTGCAGTGGGAAAATCAACTTGTCAGTAGCAAAGGCATCTCAGAGAAATGGGCCATTAGCTAGAGGGGTATAGGAGAACCTTGTCTGCCATTAGCTAGAGGAATTTCAGATGTCCAGGAAGGAAACTGTAGCTGTGTGTTGGTCTAAGGACATAGGCAAGTCAGGTTATTTGGGTAGATGTGATATTTTTTATGAGACCAACTGAGTAGTCAGAAAAAAGTTCTTTGCAAGCTTTCAGGCACAATCATCCTTCTTCAGGCATAGGGTGTCTCTGCTGTTCTGAGATCTCCAAGGAATGAAAGACGCTAAAAGTGTGACAGGATGCCAGTGAGAATGTAAATAGGTGGAAATTGGGAAAACAAAAGGTAGAGAAGGGAAGCGGAGTGGGGGAAGTCAAAGGTAAGTAAGGGAGACTCTACTGAGTAGTTGGAAAAAAAAATATGAAACTAGAGTAGTCTCCCTTACTTACCTTTGGCTCCCACCCCTCCTAACCTCCACCTCTTCCCTTCTCTAGTAATCTCAGAGCAAACCTTGACCTGTTCCTTGGGACAAGCAGCAGCACAGCAGGGCTGTGAGGGTACCCCACAGATGGGCTTTGATAATACTAACAGAGCTTTTTTGTAGACTAAATTAATAAAATAGTAAAGGTAAGTAAGAAGAAAACTACATTTTTGGATGCTTTCTTATAAGATGCTTTTAAGAAAACTTGGTCACTCTGGGTTGAGGGAGGGCTCTTGTCATGGATTAAAAGGAAAGTCGGACAAAAAAAGAAATAAACATCTTGTCATGATGTGAACCCTATTATTTGTAACAAAACCTTAGTGCACAGCTGGAGCACCACTTTGAAACACTTACTGATTTTCATTCAGGAGCAACAGCACAGCGTATTTAGAAAGGAAAAGGAACCTTTATTTGCTGTCATGGGCTGTGAGGCTAGCTGCTGCTGGTGCAGGGGAGTAGCAGAGTTCTCCCTCCATTTCATGAGAGGCACGGCATAATGTGTTCCTGAGACTTCTTGTGTTTCTGAGACTGATAAACATTTTAAGTGAGGACAGAGCACTGTGAACAGCTACCAGAGACATCACCAGCTTCAGACTCTGATTGGAAGCTCATTCACTCCACTCAGCCCTTGGCATTAGGGCCTTAGGCAGGTATGGAGAAGTTGGAGAAAGGGGGAAGGAGAAAGAGAAAAGGAAGGAAGAGCAATAAGGGCAGGCATTGGGGTGGGGGGTAAAAGGGAATAATTAAAAAAAGGCGGGGGGAAATAGGTGGGAGGGGGTTCTGGGGTTTGTTTTTTTTTTACAGAAATGGGAGTTGTGGACTGAAAGAGCAGATTCAGTGGGCAAGCTAGGTAGTTAGGCAACAATGTTTTAAGATTCACTGTGGAGCAGGCAGTCTGGCCTGGACTAGGCAAAACTAGGGCCAACCTGAGGACACTGCCAATAGAACACGTTCTAGTAAAGTTAGCCAAACACGTTTTTCATTTTTCTCTGAGTCCCTTAAGATGAAAATACAGTCGCTTCTCAGAGGGTTCCTGGAATGTTTTCCCATGCCTGACAGAGGTCTCGCTGAGGTAGAAATGCTAAGGCTCACTAGTCCCATTCACTGCATAGTTGTAACCTTTAGACAAATTTAGATTAAATTGCCAGGGGCATTTTCTGCTGTATTCACATTTTGATAGTGTCTCCATCAATTTTATATTTAGACATTTGGTCTATCAGCCAACAGTCTATCAGCAGCTGGCAACTAGCAAATGTTTTAGAAACAAGGAGAGGGGCAGCAGAGGTAGATGCATGTATATTAACTGTTGCTATGGTTTTGTATCTAATACAGCATTTCCTAAAAAGCAGGAGGGACAAAACTGTCCCTTCATGTTATGGAATATCATTCTAAGTCTTGACTGCACCTGGATTCACTAGCAGTTTTTCTGAATATTGCCCGTGTTACTTTCTGCTGTGCTTTTTTTTTTTTTGTCTTGTCCTTCATCTTCATCATGCCACTAGCGGATGCCAATCTGATCTTGCTTTACTGATCTATTTTTGCAAGAGAGAGGCCGCTCAACCTACAGTGTGTAATGTAAATTTCACCAATAGTAACCAAGCATTCTACTAGGGCTGTGCGAGTCGGCAGCACTCCGATCCAGCTTCGGATCCAGCTGCTTAGGATGGCCACGATCCGATCCAGAGCTCCGGACTGGGTTTCCGCCTCAGTTCGGCCAAAGTGGCTCCGAAGCTTCGTAGCCACCTCAGAGATCCAGCCATAGGGTATAATGGGGAATCAATGGAAGATCTATAACTTTGTTGTTTTTTCTATGATTTGGATGAAGTTTGCAGGGGTGGTAGCCCTTAAGAGCATGAAGTCTGCCAAGTTTCAAGAAGACTGGTGCAGCAGTTTGGGGGGAACTGTACCCCAAATTCAAGAAAGCCAAACTCATGTCACAGCTGTGTGTTACACCACAGGGGGCTGAAAACTGCAGGGGTGGTAGCTCTTGCCAAGGCCACAAAGCCTGCCAGCTATGAGTGTGTGTCCTAGAGCAGGCCTGAGTGAATGCTGGGCTCTGCCAGGCCATGAAGCCTGCCTGCCAGCTGTGTGTGTCTTGCAGGGGGAGTCTGTCATTTGGGGCCCTGCACCCCAAGCTGCTGACAGGCAAAATTCGTGATGTGGGTGGGTGACTGTGTGTGTTAAGGTGCGTCCTTCCTGGTGCTGGGGCCTCTGCACAACACAGCAGTGTGCCCCACTGAGGTCTCCTCCCCTACAGCTTCACTCCCGGTCCTCCACTTTACTTGACAACAGGTACAATAACTTAGCTGGCTCAACACCAGTAGCATCAGCAGCAGCATCAAAGGTACCCACGTGAAACTGTCACAGAGCCTGTCTTTTTAGAAAGGAATTGACAGCAAGAAGTTAAGATGTTGTGTTGTGTTGGACATACGATGTTACTCATGGTGTGTGATGGCTTATCTTGTGTTTGTATGTCTATGTGTGTATTATGAAAAAAGGAGTACTTAAAAAATGTATCTTTGGAAGCTTTAGGGTTGAAAACCCCTTTGTCAGGCTAAGGAGGTACCTGCAGTTGGTCCTGGATGGAAGGAATAGTAAAGAAGCCAGAGGCTGGCCAGGCACGCAATGCAGGCAAGAAAGTCAGTCTGTGAAAATGAAAATGGAGGCTTCAGAGGGTGAAGGACAGGCTGGGATGAGGGGTAGGGGGGAAAGGGGGATGTAGCAGCGCATGTAAAAGTGCAGAGGTGCCTGGGTGTCAGATGTCCGTCTGGTCACAGTGTGCCAGAACTCCATTGTGTATATTGAGTCCGTGAGTTACTGTACCTACTACCTAGGAGGCTGATTGGTACTGCAGGTACATCCTCAACCTGACAAAATGGTTTTCAGCTCTAAAGCTGGCATTGCAGGCAGCTAAGCTGATCTCACTGGGAGCCTCACAACTGCACTACAACTGGTAAGCGTCAGGCCTATCAAAGACGTATCAGGTCCGGGCATTCCCCAGCTAGGACTTTGTGCGTGCGTGTGTTAGCTGGAGGTTATGGTGCCTCCTCCCCACCGTTCACCAAGGGATTGTTGGTCCTGGCATTTACAGGGCTGCCACGCCACCAGCAGTCCCACCAGGCCTCCCTACCCTGGCAGGGTGCAGTTTTAGTGGTCATGCCCAGGACCTGGGGCCTCCTCCTTCCCCATAGCCCCAATCCCATACTTCCAAGTTCGTCCTGGCAGGGGAATGAGCTCAGCAGGGACATGTTCTTCCCTTGCTGGCTGGTGATGCAGTTAGTGCCCCCTCCAGCTGAGAGCGGGGCATTGGCTTTTCAAAATCTCAGAAAAGGAAATTGGTGCAGATGGAGTGAGGAGGGTGGCTCTCAGTCCATCTGCAAGTGGAGCTTGGGGAACCCCAGCAGCGGGAGGTTCACCTTTAGGAACAGCAGCCGCTCCACCAACATAGGATCCAAGCAGGTGTGGTGGGGTGTCACAGCATCCCCAACAATGCTGAACACCCGCTTGCTTGGAACACTAGTCGGTGGACAGGACAGGTGTTGCCGGGCATTTGTCTGCGGCTTACCCAGTAGCCAAGGGGGTCACATTCCAGTGGCTCCACATCCTCAGTGAGATAGGTAGCCACCGAAGCCTTGGTGCTACCTGACCAAGGCTGAGGTCTGGTGCATTTGGACCCCAGCATTGAAGCCATGCCCATAGCCCACATTGGCAGTGGCTGGTGTGGAAGAGACTGGCTGGTGCTGGTGTTGGTACTGGCGCCAGCGCTGGGAGTGTTGGCACGGGAAAGTGGATCCCCCTCTTCCACATCCTCTCGCCTCTGCACTTTGGCCTCCCTGACTTTGTTCATCAGCACTTGCATCCAGTGATCAAGGGTTTTGGGGCTGCCAGTGCACATGCTCCCCTTCACCCTTGGGTCGCACATGCCCACCATCATGTGGACTGTACTGGACTGCAAGGGATTCAGTCATCTCCTGATGCCCTCCTTCAGCTGCCTCACCAGTGCCTGTATGTTTGGTGACAGCGGCCTGCCCCAGCCAGGAACATTGATCCCTGGTACTTCTCCATTTGGTTCTCCAGTTCTCTCACTAGGGGGATCACCTGGCTAAGGAGGGCATCACCAGCGCTAAGGGTTTCGGTGGCCTTGAGGAAGGGCTTGAGGACCACCAACATCTGGGAGATGGTACCCCACTCAGCTCTGTTCAGGGGGGTGCTGATCCCTATCTCCCCAAGCAAGGCCATCTCATGGATGGCCTTCTGTTGCTCCACCAGCCTCTCGAGCATCGGATATGTGGTGTTCCACTGAGTCTCCACATCCGCATGATTTTGTGCTGCGGGATACTCAGCTCTGCCTGTTTCTCTGGCAGCACCTTGCCCCTCTTGATGCTGTGGTGGAAGTAGCCTGCCACCTTCCTGCATTTTGAAATCAGCTGGCTTGTAGTAGTACTGGTGGTAGTGCTGTCACCGGCAGCCCTGTCCCCCTCCAAGGCATCCCCCGCTATTAGGTACAGCCTGTGTGCCACACAGCGGATGCCAACAAAGTTGGCATCACGGACAGCCTTCACCATATTGGCCCCGTTGTCGGTGACCATGAACCTGCAGGTGAGCTTGGCCTGCCCAACGAGCCACGCCTGCACCATGTGGTTCATGTCCCCCATGATCTCCCTTGCCGTGTGGGATTTATCCAGCACT
>NW_017728995.1:37544554-37544915 GCF_001723915.1 Gavialis gangeticus
GGTGATGCAGTTAGTGCCCCCTCCAGCTGAGAGCGGGGCATTGGCTTTTCAAAATCTCAGAAAAGGAAATTGGTGCAGATGGAGTGAGGAGGGTGGCTCTCAGTCCATCTGCAAGTGGAGCTTGGGGAACCCCAGCAGCGGGAGGTTCACCTTTAGGAACAGCAGCCGCTCCACCAACATAGGATCCAAGCAGGTGTGGTGGGGTGTCACAGCATCCCCAACAATGCTGAACACCCGCTTGCTTGGAACACTAGTCGGTGGACAGGACAGGTGTTGCCGGGCATTTGTCTGCGGCTTACCCAGTAGCCAAGGGGGTCACATTCCAGTGGCTCCACATCCTCAGTGAGATAGGTAGCCACCG
>NW_017728995.1:37545562-37549299 GCF_001723915.1 Gavialis gangeticus
TGGCCCACATTGGCAGTGGCTGGTGTGGAAGAGACTGGCTGGTGCTGGTGTTGGTACTGGCGCCAGCGCTGGGAGTGTTGGCACGGGAAAGTGGATCCCCCTCTTCCACATCCTCTCGCCTCTGCACTTTGGCCTCCCTGACTTTGTTCATCAGCACTTGCATCCAGTGATCAAGGGTTTTGGGGCTGCCAGTGCACATGCTCCCCTTCACCCTTGGGTCGCACATGCCCACCATCATGTGGACTGTACTGGACTGCAAGGGATTCAGTCATCTCCTGATGCCCTCCTTCAGCTGCCTCACCAGTGCCTGTATGTTTGGTGACAGCGGCCTGCCCCAGCCAGGAACATTGATCCCTGGTACTTCTCCATTTGGTTCTCCAGTTCTCTCACTAGGGGGATCACCTGGCTAAGGAGGGCATCACCAGCGCTAAGGGTTTCGGTGGCCTTGAGGAAGGGCTTGAGGACCACCAACATCTGGGAGATGGTACCCCACTCAGCTCTGTTCAGGGGGGTGCTGATCCCTATCTCCCCAAGCAAGGCCATCTCATGGATGGCCTTCTGTTGCTCCACCAGCCTCTCGAGCATCGGATATGTGGTGTTCCACTGAGTCTCCACATCCGCATGATTTTGTGCTGCGGGATACTCAGCTCTGCCTGTTTCTCTGGCAGCACCTTGCCCCTCTTGATGCTGTGGTGGAAGTAGCCTGCCACCTTCCTGCATTTTGAAATCAGCTGGCTTGTAGTAGTACTGGTGGTAGTGCTGTCACCGGCAGCCCTGTCCCCCTCCAAGGCATCCCCCGCTATTAGGTACAGCCTGTGTGCCACACAGCGGATGCCAACAAAGTTGGCATCACGGACAGCCTTCACCATATTGGCCCCGTTGTCGGTGACCATGAACCTGCAGGTGAGCTTGGCCTGCCCAACGAGCCACGCCTGCACCATGTGGTTCATGTCCCCCATGATCTCCCTTGCCGTGTGGGATTTATCCAGCACTTCGGCTTGCAGTAGAGCCCACCAATGGCCTGACTGATCGCAACAGTCCCATGAGGGAGAGGCAGGCGTGATTGCCACCCCGGCTGCTCCAGATGTTGGAGGTGAAGTGCAAGGCTACCTGTGGCCCTGCCTTGCACAGCTTCTCCCTCAAGTACTCCCTGAATGCCTGATTCAGGGAGGGCACCGCTGCCCTGCTAGAGATGGTGCATGCGGGCACTCTGTAAAATGGGGCCAGAAGTCCCATGAATCACCTGAACCCTGGTCGCTCAACTAGGGAGAAGGGCTGGCTATTCAGAGCAAGCATCTCCCCAATGCTCTGGGTGATCTTGCGCGCCTTGTGACCGTGCTCCCCTTTCTGTCCACCTTTCCCCCACTGGTCCAGGGTGGCCTGCTTCTGCTTTGGGGGTAAGGGAGCTTTGGAGCGAGTGGGGACTTCCCTTTCAGCATACTTGCACTGGTGTCAAGCGGAGCAGCAGGAAGAAGGGGGTGATGCAAGGGCAGCAGCATGGCTGTGGTGGAGAAGTGTCTCATGTCCTTGCCACAGCTCATGTGACTTCGGCAGTGCTGGCAGATGGCAAACCTGGGATCATCTGCCACCTCAAAATGATCCCATACTACACTACTCCCCTGCTTTTGGGTTGAGGGTGAGGATCCTGCCTTTTCCTCCTTCTCAGCAGGCTGAGGCTGAACAGCAGGAGGAGCTGCCTCAGCTGAGCCACTTGCCTCCACAACCTCAGCCTCCTCCGAGATGCTGCTTTCTGGAGAAGACCTGGGTCTAGGGGAACCGTGAGGGGTGTGGAGCACTAACTCTGATTCCCTCTCAGTCCCCAGAATTGCCTGAGCCAGCGTGCTCAGCATCCCCGGTTCCAGCTCCAGCTCCTCCTTTGGCAGTGGGAGGCTCACGCTGAGAGCTGAAATTGGGGTGGAAGAGGCAGTGATTCCACTGCTGGTGCACACTTCTGGATTGAATGGAAGTGGTGCAGGTGCAGGGACGTTAGGTGCAGATGCCGGTCCCACCGCCTGGCTTCCAGTGGCAGCACCGATGTCATGGCTGCTCCAGAATAGAATGTGTCTGTGTTTGGGATGGGGGTGGAACTTGCAGCTCTAGCTCTCTCCTCACCCCCTCTCCCTCCCCTGCCAGAAGACCTGGCACCTGCCTTTCCATATTGATCTTTGACGCTTCATATTGATCTTTCCTGTGCTGCAAAAGGGGGGTGGGTGTGTGTGGGTGTGTGTGTGTGTGTGTGTGTGAGAATCCTTTTTTATATCTGTCTGGCCTGTTCTCCTGTGAATATCTGTGTCTATCTTGTACTTGTGAATGAAATTATTTGTGTGTCGTCTTTCTGGCTCTCACTATATTGTCTTTGCTGTTTTGAATGAAATTGTGTCTTCTTTCTGGCTCTCACGATATTGTCTATCTTGTAGTGTGAATAAAATTATTTGCGTGTGTTTCCGTGTCTCAATATATTATCTGTGTCTTGCTCTTCTGTAAATATCTGCCTGTCTTCTTCCACTGTGATTTTTTTTCTATATTCTGGGTCTCTGTGTATGTGCGTGTGTGTGTGCGTGCAAGCAAGCAATCTGTGCCTCCCTACACAGTGGTGGATAACACTGGCTGGGAAAATACAACTGTCTTTTTGCAAAGTTTCCAAAAAAATAATTCAAAGAAATAAATTGAATTGTAATACTACTAATAATTGAATTGAATAGCTAAGCTAAGTTAAGCTAAATCCTAACCACTCCTTTATAACACGAAAAAGCAGCAGGTATGTCTCAGTCACAGCGTCCCTCTCTCACACAGCTGCTGACAGGGAATGAGCTGCAAAAGGCCCAGAAGGGCTGGAAACACGGGCTTTTATACTTTTTTTAGTTCCACCCCACAGACTCTGCCATTGGAAAGGTAGCCAGAGAGAAATCCTTCTCACTGGCTACCTACAGATGTCAGTCTCCCCCGCTCCCCCTCCCTCTTTTAATTCCTTCAAAATGGCTGAAGCGGCTCCAAAGCATCTGAAGTGGGTCCGAAGTGCTTTGGATGCCCCCGACCCACTCTGGACACCATTACTGGTATCCCACATTGACCCAGAAGTGCCGCTTCGGACGCCGAAGCATCCAAAGCAGGTCCGGATCCGAAGCAGGATCCGAAGACTTGCACAGCCCTACATTCTATCTAAGATTTTTATGCAGTTGATATATATTGTATAGCGATAGTTTTTCTTTCTAGCAAGCTCCACTCTGTTTGGTATTTGTAAAAGGTGACTAAGAGCCCAAGATTTGTAATAGTTTGAGGTTCTAATAACAGAGACAAAAAAGGAAGATTGTGCCTTGTTGAGCATGATGGGTTTTTTTCTTTTAGTTACTATTCAGTTGAAAGCCCAAAGTAATTTTAGCCTGATCCATCATTTTTCTGACAGGCAAGTCAGTAAATGATTAGACCAGCCATTAAGTTTTATATGCACTTTGTCTCAAGCAATCACAGCTGTTACAATTTACAGAAAAACATAGTACAGGTTATATAGCTTCTATTGTTTCTAAAGCATATATCAGGTTCCTCAAAATATTACAAAATGTATCTGCTTCTTAGTGTATAGATACAGGCAAAACACGGCTTCCAAATACTGTTTTTTGACTGGAATAATACATTTTGCCAAGTACACAGGTTAAGCTAGAAGGAGCGGAACATTAGTTAAGGAAAAGTACCTGATAAGGGAAATTTAAATAATTTATCTGGAAAGGAAAGTAGGTACA
>NW_017728995.1:37554299-37561393 GCF_001723915.1 Gavialis gangeticus
AGAAGGAAAAAATAAAGGGGTGGAGAAGGCAACAGGATAACAACAGGAGTCAGGCAGGTGGACAAGATGATATGGTGTAAGATAACTTCCCACCCCAGTACCTCTGCTGATTCTTGCAGTGCTTCAGAGTAACTGTTTGTATGGATGGTGCACATGGGTGGAAATAATCTCAGGGAAGCAAATGTATTGATAGAGTTTGAACAAAATGGAACACTGCAACTGGCAAAAGCTCCTACTTCTTAACTAGATGGCTCCACATGTCACATGTAGGATCAGTTTTACATCTATTTCTTATTTTAGCCTGTGTACCTGCAGTACCTATGTTCTTCAATAAGAGTTCTACATATTACCCCTGTCCCAGCTGACACTCACTTCATTGTGTATTTCAGACTTATAACTTGGACCCAGTCACAGATTGACCCCAGGACAGTTACTTCTTGGGGTTCACCATAGTTTCATAAATGGTAGGTTCAGAAGGGACCTGAGCAGACTATTCCTCCCTCCTAGAGTGCCCACTTCCCCCCACATCTTAGTGTTGTCTGCGAATTTGAACAGGGTGCTTTTTTACACCCTTGTCCAAGTCACTGACGAAGATGTTGAACAGTCCGGGCCTGAGGACCGAGCCCTGGGGAACCCCACTGCCCACATCCCTCCAGGTTGAAAATGACCCGTCCACCACCACACTTTGGGTGCGGCCCTCCAGCCAATTAGCGACCCATTTGACTGTGTTGGTGTCAACACTGCAGTCCCCCAGTTTTTTAATGAGAATGGGGGGAGAGACAGTGTCGAAGGCCTTCCTAAAGTCCAGAAAGACTACGTCCACTGCTACACCTGTGTCTAAGGATTTTGTGACCTGGTCATAGAAGGCCACCAGGTTGGTCTGACAGGACCTGCCTCTCATGAACCCGTGTTGGTTGCCCCTAAGCATAATCTCCCCTGCTGGCCCCTCATGGACATGCACTACGATAATTCTCTCAAAAAGCTTCCCCAGAATCGAGGTAAGACTAACTGGCCTATAGTTTCCTGGGTCCTCCTTCCTCCCCTTTTTGAAAATGGGAACCATATTGGCCCTTTTCCAGTCCTCTGGCACCACACCAGAGCACCATGGGTGCTCGTACAGCCGTGCCAGGGACCCACAATGACCTCAGCTAATTCCCTCAGCACTCTGGGGTGGAGATCATCAGGACCAGCTGATTTAAATACGTCCATCTTGTAGGTTCCCCTGCACACCTCCTTGCTGATTTAAATATGGCACTGTTTTTAAATACGGTGCCAGCTGATTTAAATACGACCATGTGGCACACATGGATATTATTAGGTTTACTTTTGTGGTGTTTAGTCTCTAACTATAGTTAGTGCAAAGCTGTGTTCAGGTTTATTCTTCTTATATCTGTATGTATTACTATATTTGATATAATGTAATTTTGATGTTTCTTTGTATTACATGCAAGAATGTGTCAGTAAGACAGTGATTAATTTAAATGGCCATCACCTATTTATACTTGAAGAGACAGTGGCTGAGAATTAGCATTTAACTTAGATTGTTGATTTGTGGTGCATAGTGAGATGCTCTGAGGCACATTAAACCAGGATCTAGATTAGACCAGCCATTAAGTTCAGCCACAGACCGTGATACATTTACATTTTAAAAGAAGAGCTAGAAGCTTGACATCTAGTTAGACAAACTCACATGGGGGAGAGAGAGTATACTAGATTAATAAATCTACATGTCTGAAAAGCTGTTAGTCTGGTAAACGTGTACTTTCTGGGGGCAAGTTATTGGCACAGTGTGAACCCCCTCCCCCACCCCCCTGAAATGAAGGGATTACTTATGTTAATAGCCAGATAAACAATAGTTAGGGACCTACCGAGATCATGGCAGAAGTGGGCTGTGCAGCACCTCCTTTAATTTTGCAGGTTCCCCCAAGCATTCCCCTCCACACTACTGATTAGCAGAGGGGCCCCTGTGGCCCTCCCGCTTGTTGCTGACCAACTGGGGGTTAAAAATGGTGCCATATTTAACACCATGGTTTTTGCCTTCCTTCCAATCAGGAGCAAGGAGCATGGCCCCTCTGCCAATCAGCAAGGAGGTGTGCAGGGGAACCTGCAAGATTAAAGGAGCTGCAGCACAGCCTGCTTCTGCACTGAATTCTGTAGGTCCCTAGCAACAGTACTAGACAGCATGGCTTTGTCTTCAGTCTTTCCTCAGCCAAGGGGAGCTGAGGTCCCTCAGCCAAGGCTGGCTGAGAAAAGCAAGCTGACTGGAGAACTTGCAGGAAGCACTAGCAGAAATGGTCAGAGCAGGGTCTATATTTAGATCTGTGAAGCTGGCTAGGGACTGCAACCTGGGTTTAAGGTGTAGGGTAAGATCAGGGTGTAAATTTTCTGTATTTTCCTCTTATATCTGCTTCTATCTCAACGTACAGTTACCGATTTTTCTTATGCCTGCTCTTGTTTATAATAAATCCTTTTGCCATCCTTTTAATCCATGTATTGGCAATGATGATTGTGATCCCAGGATATCTGACCAGTTCCCATTGGAAGGGGAATCCATCCTTTCTGGGCTCATGTTCCTTCTTGCTGGCAAAATCTCCTCTGCTAAGGGCTGGCAAGGCCTGAGCAAGACAGGTCTGAGACACCACAGGCTAAGGCAACCTTTTTGAATGTGGGGCTGGATCATGAACTTTTTATCACCCAGTGGGCTGGTGAGCCACATTCAAAGACCTCACAGGAAGCGGTATCACATCAGGAAGTGATGTCATGTGATCGTTGACACCAACGAAGTTGCGGGAAGTGACAATGAAGTGGGTCTGGAAATGTGGTTTAAAATCCAAAATAAAAACATACGGGCCATATGTTGGACAAGCCTGGGCTAAGGAGTTAGTCTTTTGCACATCTCAGCTGCTTCTCAGTGGTCAAGCAGTTGACAGAAGAGGAGGGGCTTGGGGCAGAAGGTCACCCGGAAGTGTGGAAGCATCCTGGGAGTGTAGGTGTCAAGGGTGCACCCACGCCACATCAGAGGTGCAATCCCAGACCCTTGTGCCATTAAACTTACCTTGGCCTGAGCAGGCTGCGGTATGGCATCTGGCCTGCCTGAAATATATCCTGAGGCTAGAGGGCACATCTACACGTTCAATTAATGCACTTTATATAATTCATGTTAAATCTAATACCTCCAGGCACCTATACACATGCCAGATGTCTGTTCCGATGAATGTTAAGTAGCATGCATTGGAGAAGACTTGATTAATCAAGTCTGCTGGAGCGTGATAATTAGCATGCTCCAGCTACTTCCTCATCGTATGTATTCAGCATCCCTACGCCTCAACATGGCAGTGGAGGCACTTTAGTTAAAGTTTCTTGAATGAACTTTAGTTAAAGCACAACTGCCACCATTTTGAAATGCTGGATGCTGAATACACATGATGCTGGAGGTGTTTTAATTAGAGCCGCTCTGAGAGGACTCTCAGAGCTGCTGTAATTAAAGTGCTCCACCCTACGGCCTGTTTCAAGTCTCCCTCCATTGTGAGGTACTGGAAAAATGTGTATTGGCCTATTTTAATGTGCATTAGGTAAACAGCATGTTTTTTTGATGCTTTAATGCACATTAAAACTAGGCTAATGTGCATTAAAGCACAGATGTAGACATGCCTAGATTCGTTATCTTTTGTTCTTTCCAGAAATGGAATTACATGGCCCAGCTGCCATGTAAGCACTAAGGATCAGTGTTAACCCCAAAGTTGCTTAGGCACTTCCTTTCCCAGAGCTCCAACCTTGTGGAATCTTGGTGTTACCTTTCATTTTCAGAGACAAGCAAATAGACACATACAATTCTACTTATTAGGTGTGTTAGTGGACTTAGGTGCCTAATACGTCACCCTGTTCCATCCTGCTTGATCAAGTCAAGGTCATGGAAAAACTTTTAATACAAAGGGTGAGTGGGTCCTCTTCTTCCTTGCTGCTTGTTTGTAATTAATTTTTAGGGATAAGATGATGCATTAATGGATTTTCAGGGTTTTGAATCTTATTTAGGCACCTAAGTCTGCTTAGACCCAAGAGGTCTAGGTAACCAATCTTTGTCAAGGTTCCTAAACACAATTACTGTTTACTTTAGCTAACACTAGTATACAGAGTTACATGTAATAAGCACATATGTATTTTCCCTGTCTCTGTTTCATCACTCTAAAGTTTTATTTGGTTGTAGATCAGAGTCCACTAAAAATAAATAAATAAAAAAAAAATCAGTATTATGGAGTCAGTTGGTTTGTCTCTTAATTCTGCAGTTGGTGCACTTCCACTTTCCCACCCAATCTTTCTTCAATGTGAGTCACTTTCTTTACAGTATCTAGAACCCTTTCTTAGGTGCCCACACTCTCCTTTTTCCTCCAATAAGCTCTGCAAGCAAGGGGGTTGCTTGGCTTCCAGCCAAGTAGTCAGAACCTGGTTTGACATCCTCTCACCCCTATTGTATGGCTGAGAGATCTATTCAGATGTCAAAACATCTTGGTAGTCTACTCACCCAACCAAGATTTAGCTGAAACACACTTGTCCATTGATCACCTATTCCTTAGCCTCACTGGGAGTTTCTGGAAGAAGTAGATAGCCCTTTGAGGCTGCTTAACAACCGACACATGATTAAAAATGTTACCTGAATCGCATATAATATTTAATTGAACTAATGCAGGAATATTGGTTTCTGTGGGCAGAATGATAAGATGGAACTTGACTCTTCATGAAATTGAAGAGCGAAGAAAAGATGACGTTATTAAGCACATAACTGTGTGTATAACAGTCCGGAAATATTAAAGCTGTTATACAAACTGCTCAAGTGCTATAAAGTATAAGTAATTTTAGTTCAGAAAGTAATTATTAGTTTGCCTGATATTTCCTGAGACCTTGCAAGGAAAGTAATAAGGTGGCATTTGTTGTTGAGTATAGCAGGAACATACCAGGAGCTTTGGAGTGACAGGGAGTTTGGTCTACTTTTTTACATGTTCTAATCCAGAAATGGCTAAGGGAAAATGGAGGGTTAGTTAGCGCTTGAGAGAAGTGTTTGAACATATGGTAGTGAGTATTTGGAATAATACCTTAACTGATACTATCTATGGTTTCCCTGAGATGAGCATTTAAGTGGGCTCTTTTTATAATGACGGATTAATTCATATAACTTAAAATAAGATATCGTTAGGAATCAGAGAGATTGCAATAGGGAAATAAGAATCCCAATTCTTAAATATTTGTTCCATTACAAATCAGGAACCATAATGCACAAAGGCTTATATGCTGGAACGAAGTAAATGCAATTATTATAAGGCACCTAACAGAAAATTGTTGAGGATTTATAGTCATATTCTACTCCAAATGTTAACAGTTTTTGAATATGACACTTCCACAAAAGAGTGGCTTCTCATGCATATTTTGAATTACATTTGCTTACTTTACTGACTAAAATAAGTATTTCCTACTCTTTACATTTGATCATTTTTGAGTCGATACAAGCATAGGCAACTACTCCAGCTTGTAATACTAGTAGGCTTGTTAAGCAAGTTCAAATTAAGGACTATAAGTAGTACTGATCTATGAGCCAAGGAAAGAAAAAAGAACTGTACTTTCAGATTAAAAAACTTTTACTTCTAAGCGGAACAGATTTTATCTGGAAGACTTTGGGAGGCAATAGAGGTATGGAACACCCCAAAGCCAATTTTTGAGTTACTTCTTATGCTCAGTAAACATTTTAAAGCAACTGGTGTCAAGGAAGTGTTCTGTAAACCAGTTACACTGTAAAATTCAAGGGGGAAAAATTGTGTCTGCAAATACAATATTGTATTTTGACATGGTCTTTAAAGTAAGTGTAAACAGTACTCCATTTTCCCTGTATTCTGTATCTGCCTCCTACACATAGCAAAAGCATGCTTCCAATAGTAACAAAAAAGAAAGAAAAATGCAGGCATTATTATTAGTTTTGGGGGTCATGTATTAAGAGATTATTTAAAAACAGTACAGAGACTTGGTGATATTTTAACCTGACAAGATAACATGCTTCTCATTTTTGCTATGTTGTTGGCACTAACCTTTTTGGCTGGCATTATTGCCATAGAAACTTCTAATTAGGGTGGGCTGGCACTGGCATGTGCAATTTGCAAGGTGCTGTTGCCAGGCAAGAGGACAGAGCACACCACATCACTGGGAACAATGGGCTTGATTCTCTTCTCCCCGTGGACAATGTCAATCAGAAATTAACTCACTTTCAGTCAGCTGTATACAACGGTCTAAGTAAATAAAAAATGAGACCCACCATCTCCAAATCTCATGGTGAAAGTTTCTCCCCTACAAGCAGTAAAGGGCTAGATTGGCTTTTCTGTTCTAGCAATATGAATTACGAGGCATGCAATGAATATTGCCCTGACTTACATTTTAGTGAGAATGTGGTTCAGTTTGTAAAGATGAAAAACACAGTAAATATTCAGCACCTGCTAAAAAACGATACTGGTAAGTTCAGAAACTTGTCAAAAAAGTTGGATATTTAGACTTAGGAATGGTGTTTTTTGAAAGATCCAGTAACCAAAAAGGTTGTGATAGCAATAAACAAAATGGATCAGCCTAATCAAAGAGTGTGAAATGTTTAACATCCTTGCCAGAGCACTTTTATATCACTGTGTTAATTGCCTGCTTCAGACCATATTCAATCCTCTTTATCCAGGCAGATATCCTAGTACTCACTATTGCTACACTCCTGTACTTCAAGATTAACTGCAGAATTTTATAGGCTGCATCCTGCTGCCATTTATGCCTATAACATGCCATTAATTGCAACACAGTTGGGTAAGTATAAAAAAAAAAGCATAATTGATTTCTTGTACATATTATGATCCAAATGATGATTTATACAGGTGCACTGAAGGCACCAGTGGATTTGTTCATTGTTGCATTAAATTACCAGAAGATGTCTTGGTAAACTAAATAACACAAATTTTATAAAGACTAATATATTCAGTGTTGGAATACACTGCAAATGCGTTGTTAAAATGTTTAAAGAGGTTCAGATTAAGGAACCAATAGTGGTTTTAATCTAGAAAATGAAAATGGGGGGCTGG
>NW_017728995.1:37561474-37566737 GCF_001723915.1 Gavialis gangeticus
TTTTTAACTAAAAAAAGAAAAAGGGGGGGCGGGGGGGGGGGAGACGGGGAGCTTTAATTTCATATCCCAGGCCAAGTTTGTCTTTCTAACAGGTGCCAAAACCATTGTTTTTACTTTATTAACTGGGACAATTTTAAATGCAGGTCTCTAGTTCTGAAGAAACAGAATGATATTTAGCTCTGCTGGGAGAATCTGAATCAAATTAAGGTTTTTAAGCTTGCATTACAGTAAATAAAATAGACTGGTTAATGTCTTTCAGTGGATTTGTCCTAGGGCCTGGTGTGAATAGTTTGAATAGCTGAAAAGGGTTATTGCTCTAAGTGCCATCACTTTGGTTGAGCAGCATCTTCACTTTGTCAGGAATCTGTTGACAAGAAACTGGAGAGTACTTTTGCATAATACTGCCCTAACCCCGCCAGCCAGACCTAGCCAACTTCTCTCCAGAAGAAAGATAAATTTTGTGGGGCAGCTTTAGTGAGCTGGCCTTGATATCAGTGCTCTCTCCAGGGGCCCCGTTTTTTTAAATGCCTGCCTTTTGTCCAGGAACCACGCTCGGCATCCCACTTCCCTCCCTACAAAAACGAAGTACAACTTAAAAGCGGAGAGGACAGGTAGGAAACTGCAAGCACACCCTTGTCCGGAAGCGTGGTGACAGCACAGTGATGCTGCCCGGAGGATAAGAGTAAATCATCTGAAAAAGCCCCCCCTTGGGTGGGCATGAAGCCAGCCCCCAAGGCAGCGAGGGGGCACCCCAGCACCCCTCTGCTACTTCTTGTCGTGCAGCGCTGGCACCTTGAACACCGCGGCAAGGAAGAAACAGCGGGCCATGCCCGTCTCCCCCGGGGAAAGCCTCACGCGTCCCACCCGGGCGGGGGAGCAGCGGCGGTGGGCGCCCCCCGGGCAGGAGCGAGTGCCCCGGCACCTCTGCGGCCGGCTGTGCCCTGCGCCCACTTACCGGGAGCGGGAGCAGGAGCGGCGCCGTGCAGCATCTGTCCGTGCGGGCGGCGCAGCCCCGGGAGTGGCCGGCCCGGGCCCTCGCCTTCAGCCGCTCTGCGGCGCTCGTAGCGCTCGGGCTCCCCGGACCCCCCAGATTTATAGGCAGGGCGGCGTTGCGCAGCCCGCTTCCCTCCACCCCTCCCTCCCACTCCCCCACATGACGCTGGAGCCCAGAGGCGTCTCCTTCACCCCCCGGCCGTGCGCCTGCTCCGCGGGGCGCCGCTTCTCACCTCGTGGTCGTGCTCCGGGCGCGGGCACTTCTTGTCCCTTCCCGGGACGCGGGGGCGCGGCGCGGGCAGCCCCTGGCCCGGCTGCTGCCCTCGGGGAAAAGCAGCTCCGCGCAGCGCCCTGAGAGAGGAGCGCGGGGCTCGCAGCATCCCAGGGGACCAAAGTTGTTTTCAGCGCGGGCTAGCTGCAGCAGCGAGGCAGATGAGGCGGTGTGCCGGGGGGCCAGCTGCTCCGGGGGCTGCCTGTGTTGTTCCTCAGCTCTAGGCATGGCCCGAGCCCTTCAGCTAAGCTTTTCCCAGGGACAGGCAACGTGACAAAAAGCTATAGACCTGTAGTCACCGACTGCTAGATTGGGATCGACTGGTTGATCGTGGAGCCTGTGACAGTCGATTTCAGTCTCTGTTATTTCTACATTTTCTTTGAGGTAGATCCTGGGTTGCACTTTAAGTCAAAAAGTGATCTTGTGCTTAAAATGGTTGGAGACTACTGCTGTAGTACTACTGCCAGCGCTGCCAAATGGGGAAGAAGGGGCCAGGGGAGTGGGCACTGTAACTTGGGTTGAGAAACAGGTCCTGTAAGCGGGCCGGGGATGCCAAAAGGAAAAGGCCTTTGAGTTAAGCATGACATAGATGAACTTCTCCAGCAGGATTTCTGAGACCCTTCTGGTACTGGCTGGTCAGAAGAGGAGTTCAGGATAAATTTAAGAGCCATGTGTCGCTAGTTAAACACATAGATACCACTATGATGAATGGTGTGGCAACCCACTGCCAAAAAGACTGCTTTCTAAATGTCTTGTCCAGGGTCTGGTCTGAAACCCTGTGCAGAGGACGTCATTGCAACCCTGTCTAGTAAAACACATTCTGGATTAGTGGCGTATTATCTTTGTGATTTGAAAATGATTGGAATCATGGAAATATAGCAATAAACTGTAGAACAAAGGGGGGGAAAAACCAGAGCAGGAAGAAAAAAAATTATACTAAAGAGCTTTAGCTGCAATAACATGCTCTTCAGCATCTGCACGCATGTGTACTCAGTAGAGAATTGTTTGGCTACATGATTTTTTTAACATCTGTTAGCAAAATCAGAGATTCAACTGAGAAATATACAGCTCTGAAATATTGCATGAGCTGAATTTCTTCCAAGCAGTGTTCAATGTTCTTTTAGCAATGAATGAGTTAGCTGGAGAGAGAGATGATGACACACAACACTGCCCTGACATTGTTCATGCCGTGTCAAATGTGTATGTTTTCTTCAGAACAACACTGTGAAATGTCCAAAGGAAACATTAATGAGTAAAGTGGGAAATATATGACAATTTGGCACCACAATTAAAAGTTTCATCCTTTTGGGATTAGTGATTTAGGAATGACTTTCTTTTATTTTTAAATTTCCTGTGCTAATGAATGTACCAGGCTGGAATTGGTTATTCAGAGTCCGTTATGGTTTTTGCAGCTTGTGTTATGTGTTAGCAAAAAGGAAGATGTGTCACATAGTCCTTTTGAGCATAGAAACAACAGCTTATTTCTGCTGTGTGTTAACTTAGTAGTGATGTAGACCAGTCTGAGTGCTTCTGCATAGCCCAAAAGGCATGTGTCCCAACCAGGATGAGTGGTGTGCTTTGAGAGTGATACCCCCTTATGGTTAAAGCTAACCAAAAAAGCTTTGAATATCAGGAGATATGGTGACTGGACCTTGATGAAGGCAATCCATTGTTATAATCCGGGATCCTGGTTTTCCCTGATAAAAAAAAAATCACAAATTCTCTGATAACTACCCCCCTACACCCAAATCCATGATTAATTAAAGACCCCCCACAGTCCCCTTGGCTCTGCTCATATCTCTCATTCCTCCTCGACAGCCCTCCCAGCCCTACTGGTGCCCCTTGACCCCCATCTGCAGCCCCCTGTTCCAGCAGGAGGTGGTGGCTGCTGCAGCAGAGCAGAGCCAGGCTCCCCCCTGCTGCCTGCTTGGTGTGGGCTTGGGCAGGGTAGGCCAGCTCCCCACCAGGGTGCGCACTCCCAGAGCAGCAGGGGGGACCGGTGCCCCCCAGATATATGCATGGGGTGGGGTGGGCTGTGGGCTCAGGCAGAAGGGGTGGGGCCAGCTCCCTGGAGCTGTGCACACTCCCAGGGGCAGGGGTGACATGTGCCCCCCAGATCTGTGAGCAGGGCGGGAGTGGGTGCAGGGTGAGGCTCCCTCCTGCTGCCGTCCCCCAGGGCCTCCACAGCCCAGCGGGTGTGACCCAGTGCCACAGGCAGGGCTGTCCCTGGTGGGGAGCCAATTGGGGTGACCGCCCCAGCCCCCATGCTTTGGGAGCCCCACGGAGCCAGATAGCTCTGCATCCAGCCACTTGCTACCTACCCCGCTGCCAATGGTGGCGGCAGCTTCTTCGGGTCTGGTGTTAGAGCGGAGGCAGACCCCCGCATGGGCTGATTTGCCCCAGGCCCCGCACCTTGCTTGGATTGCCTCTGGTCACAGGAAACAGCAGAGCCACGTGGAGAAGCTGCTTGTTGCTGTGAACTGCATGCTGCCCTGGTGATGCACTTTCTGCATGTGTGGCAGCTTTGATTGGTGCAATCCTGCGCTGCTGCACTCACTGCAGCCGCGCATGCAGGGGGCATGTTGCCAGGGCAGCGTGGAGCTCACAGCTTCTCCGGTAAAATGAGAGATCTGCATTTGCCTCTGGTAAAAGGTAAAATCCACAGTTTACTCCATTTTTCTGTGGGAAACAGAAAAGCCAGATCCCTGCTCATCACGCATAACACAACACATATTTTTGTCAAAGTAAAAAGAAACTAGAAGCTTTCATAGTAAGATATTGGACTAGGGCTATATTATTCAGATTAAAATTGGAGCTAAACACAATATAAATATATAGGCATGTAAATTAATTATATCATATGCATTTATATTGTTTTTAGCTCCAAGATGGAAACCTGTATTTTTTGCCTAGTTTGTTGTTCCCTCTCTTTATCCTGTACATGCGTTCCTGGAAAATGGCGCATAACTCAAATTCACATAAACAAAACCCACTTTACAATGTAACAAATAGGGATACTTTCCAAGACCTCGACTGTACTGACCTCCAGACCCATTTCAACCACTTTTACAAAACAGTTTTGGTACTCACCAACATCAGAGAGGGGTAGGAGATAAGTTAGCGGGATGCACTGAAGCCATAATGGAGATGGCAACTACAGAAACATGTGCCGTAGACAACTAGCAAGGAGCACAGATCCACAAAGGACACTTTTGGTGCGCATCGCTCCCACAATGCACCAGACATAGCAGCTGACTGTGGGCTTCCACCACACAGATCGCATAAGAATGAATTTTACCTTGCATGTAATGAATTTTGGGTATAAAAAGGGTCATTGCATAAGAGCTAATTCACACATACAGAACCTGCATAAAGTGAGGGAGACCTGTAATCAAAATATGTTGTTTCATTAGTCCTGCAGTCATTAGCATTAAATGGACATCTCTTTGGATTCATAGAAATAAATCTAGTTTTCTTGAGCATCTTGACAGTGCATCCAATGCTTATTTTCACACCTGAGTTAATGTTTTTAGCTACAGCAAAAAAACAGTCTGCAGGGATGTGAAACAAGAGCTTCGTTACCAGGAGAAGCTAAGGGACAGCAGAAATGCAGGAGAAAGAAAGTCTGATTTGACTAGCTGAACATCAAGACCTTTGACAAGGAGAGAGTGAACAGTGTAGAAGGACTTGGGTAGTTTATAACGAGCCATGGAGTCAGTTGACCCTGTCACTGCTTCCTGAATAGAAATGCTGCTGTCGTGGCCAGCCAGTTGGTTTTAACCTTTGGGTGGACCAGGAATCAAAGGAGAGTTCAGCTGCACCACTACACCCTCTTGGATCTGCCTCTGGGTTTGGGTGTAGGGGGGTTGCTATTGCAGAAGGTATTAGTCCCCTGGCTGGGAAGAAAGGATAGAGTTGACATGCAGATGGTCTTCTTCAAGTGTGGCTGGGTCCTGGGACACAATGGGTCTTTAAAAAACACAGAGCACTTGGTATTTT
>NW_017728995.1:37571737-37574170 GCF_001723915.1 Gavialis gangeticus
GCACTCGGTATTTTTAAGTTTGAACATGTGAGTCATTTGCTTGTTTCTTTCTTTATTGTCTTTCCCTCAGCCTGGAGACCAACACCTGCTAATCTGCTTTACCTTATTTCTAGTCAGGCTCTTTCCTTGTTGTTTGTTTGTTTGTTTGTTTGTTTTTCTGCCCTCATGTACAAGAACAGTGTTTCAAACATGAATTGCAGACTCTTCTGGGAAGTGTTTTAATGGGCGGGGGGAGGGTGGAAGGAAGGGCAAATGAAAACAACTGTTTCTATTGGAATGAAATAGGAACATGGAAACATTGTTGGTTTTGAAATACATTTGGTAGAAGATTGAATAGAATGTATATTTAGGACCAGATTTGACCTAACACTTAATTTAAACTAATTGTATTTGTTCTGTGCACTAGGGGATTCATGTCATAGTCCCTACACTGGCAAAAGTCCCATATCTTTCTAAGACAAATATGTGCCTGCAGGATCAGGCCCTATAATGGAACTTATACTTTTATTAAATAAGGCATTATTTGTGTGGCACGATCTCTGCAAAATGAGCCCACACTGTTTATGGCTCATTAGGCTTTCCTATTCAAAGCACTTGCAGACCAATTATTATTTGTTAGAGTATTTTTCCCAGTACTGATATTAAACTAACTTGTTGATAATTTCCTCAATCTCTATTTTGGCACATCTTGAAGAATGTAGTGATTATCATAATTACTTCTTTGTAGCTCGCTGTAGTCAGCCTGTTTCATATTCTTTTTTTTCCTCTTCTGTCTCAATTTAATCGGATATTCATAATTTGTGACTGTAGTTGTCCAAATTCATCTCTGATGTAACTACAGTGAAGTCCATGGAGATGCATCCAGGATGAAATTAGTTGGTTATTTATTCAGATTAAGCTCATCAAAATAATTCTAATTGTATAAACAGATTGTCCACAATACTGTATGTGTTTATTTTAAAATTGCCCTAGTTTGTAATATAATCAGAATTCTGTTAAATATTTCTTGCAGAAGAATAACATTCATAATGTATGGGAGTCATGCTTCTCAGGCTGTCTTACCCTGTCTTTTCCCTGTGTAAGTGATGATGCCATTCATGGGGTAGGGAAAGATTTGTAAAATGTTGCCATATCTGCCTGAGAAATAGAACTCCTGTGTCTGAAAACCTCCTATTGCCTGGAGCCCTGGTCAGACAATAGTAGACACTGCACAGTAGACTAGGGGTTTCTGTGCCAAATTAGGTAAGGTTGCAGGGCAGCAATGTACTTGACCCTTGTGATTCTATCAGGAGTTTCATTATATTCAGTGTTTTTTCTCAAAGCCCAAGTTACTAGAGTCATATTATTGTATGAGAACCTCAGCTTTTATTTCATTCTAGTTGTCCTGGTTGCAAGAAAAAGCTTGAAAATATGAAACTAAACGAGGCAAAACTAAATGAGGCAAAACACAGAAAGTAATAAAATAAATCCATTAAAAATACTCATTATAGTCATGATGTTTGAGCCAGTTTCATAAAGTTTTAGGTCCCAAGTCATGATTTTTGGGCCTATTGTTTTTGCCTGGATGTGACAGCAGGTACAGGGGAAGGTGGATGATGGACTATAGTTTAACAGTGACTGAGACAGCAAACATTGTGGGCAGTAGACCCGAAGGCAGCTAGACTTTCTTATAGACCCCACTCTCCCAATTCTGCTCCTAAAAATCCTTTCACCACAAAGCAGAGTGGGGACTGTGGAATGTCAGGCCACAGCCTCACACCTGGGCCCTCAGTGTAGCCAACACAGCCACTTGAGTGTAGGACAGAGCACTCAGAACTTTTCAGGGCTGATAACCAAAAAGAAAAGCATGGTAACTCATTTGGGGTTCATTCCTCCCCTATGCTGGGTGAGGATGGTGGAAGTGGAAAGACTGTTGTGGTGGCAATGCCTGGTATTGCATTAGAAAGTGGGTCATGCTAAGAAGCCATTGGGCGCATCCAGATGAGCATGCAGATGCCTCTTGCCCTGCCTCAAACCCCTTTGAGGCAGGGCAACAGGCACATGAGGGAATGAAAAAATGTTTCCTGCGCTGCAAGTTTGCAGCGCGGGGAGAAAATGAGACAAAAAATTGAAGTTTAAAAAAGCAGGGCAGGGCATGGTCCAAGACCATGAGGCAACTAGAGTCTGGGTCCTCCACAGAGATGCTCTGGCTGCCAGGGCATCTCTATGGTTGGCCCTCACCCTGGTGCTAAAACACATGGCCAGCCAGGCTGCATGGTTCAGCACCAGGGCTCCAGTGCCAGTGAGTAAGGGGTCAGGGGGGGCTGGAGGAGGGGGAGGGGACCATGGGGCCCCCCCAATGGCCCTACCCACTTCCCCAGCCCCCCCAACCCCTGCTCTGCCTGATCCCACCCCCTGCCAGCCCCTCCAAGGCCCCTGACCCCTGCTGTGGCC
>NW_017728995.1:37574806-37589066 GCF_001723915.1 Gavialis gangeticus
TGTGGGGGCTGAACCCCCTGTTGGAGGGCCATAACCCCTGTGGGAGGGCAGCAAAATATGTATTCGTGAATTCATGAAACATAGTTAGAGTTCACTTTATTAGTATGATAAGAGACTTCCTTTAGCACTGTAAGATATATCAGTAAAAGGACCCTGCTTGTTCAGAGCTGGCACCTTGGACCCAGCTGGCTGTGTCGACCTCCTGGCCAAATGCAGCCAGGAGGACATGCTTTGACAGTTCAAAGCAGGCCACCACACCCAGAACATCTTCTGGTTGATAGCTGCCCAGATGGCCAGGCAGGGGGCACACGTGGCAGTAGTGCCATACAGAGGTCAGCCCTGCAACTACAGTCCACTGACAGCTGGCCCAGAAGGGCAGATGCCTCTACTGGCTGTGCAGTCCCCATCTGCATCTGGCAGGTGCACAGAACGTCACAGCCAGCAGCCCCCAGTTCCAGACTACTGCAGTGGGTAGAGGATTCAGGGAAGTCAGGGCTGCTTCAGCAGTCCAGCTGGCACAGGGGGTAGTGTCCCCAGGTACCAGTTGGCTGGGCCCCAGAAGCTCCTGAGAGCTAGTACCCCTGAGCTACTTGCCAGGGCGGCTTTTTATACTGCTGGGGCCAGGACAGGGCAGCTTCTTATACTGCTGGGGACAACACAAGTGCTGGCCCCAGGCTCTAGCTCCTCCTGGCTGCAGATCTGGGAGGAGCCAGGCAGGGTTATTTTGCCCCAAGTGGCACAATTTGCTCCACACCAAAGTCTGAGCATGTCTGAGCACGTGCACTGAAGCAAAAAGCCCCGGCCCAAATTTGCACTGCTTCTATTTGAGCTGCTGCAAGCGCACGTTCTTGTATGTGTGGACGCGCCCATCCTGTTCAATGCATCCCTAAAGGGAGTACATTTTCAGATGGGAGATTCAAATCCCCAAATCACCTAGCAGCAATAAGCTCTTGCTGGCAGATGGTGGTCATGTATATTTCTGTTTCTCAGAAAAATAGCAAAGTTTATTCCACCATGTCCTGCACTTGTCCACAGAATCCACCCCTAAATTGCAGGCTCCCTTTAGTATAGGATTCACCAGGTAATTTTGCTACCTTGATGATGCTTACAAATTTTGTTGGGATAATAACTGGGAGGGAAGTAAATACAGAAGTGGTCTAGATAAGAAAATTAGGGTGAATGGGGAATGGCAAGTGACTTCAAGGAGAGGCTTAGAAAAAAATAGCTTCTAACCCATTTCTCTTCTGATTATAACGATGGAACTGGGTCAAGGAGAACAAGAAGGAACTATCTGGAGGCAGGATTTGCAGGGGAAGGAGAAAAAGCCTTTATGATCCTGCTAAATTATTTTTTGGGAAATAATACAAATAAAGGGTGATAGGAGTCTGAATCAGACAGAAACACAATAGAACTGACCAAGAGGATGAAACTCAAACATGACAATGGGTAGAAAGCAAGGAGCAAAATATATAACAACTGGTCGCAGTTTATTTTTGTTTTTTTCTTCCCTGCATAATAGAGAAAGCTTCAGAATACAGTAAAATGTATATATAACAGCTCAGTAATTCCTTTGTATTAATTCCCATTTTTAGATTAATGCATCCTCTATCAACCTGAAAACAAATTTCTCCAAGAACTGTCTTCTGTTTGCCCCTCTGACTATATGCTGTAATGTGTCAAATAATGAACAGTCTCCCATGTAAAATGGACAGATTTTTGTGGCGAGGTCAATTGGATTTGCATCCGTGTGTCAGATTAAAATATTTTTGGTTAAAGAAATTTTTTCTAAACATTGAGCCAAATTTCAATGTTTTGCAGTAATTATGTCACTTTCAGTACAATGGCACATCAGAGTTAAGGCTTTTCATGAGATGGTGAGACAAGAAAACCTAAACAGCTTAAGGCTTGATTTTTATCACTCATGCCAAATAGGGTTGTTTCTTCTGATTGAAGTCCAAATTCAGGAAAGGACTTAAATGTGCTTAATTTTAACACTTTTCTCGTACAGAGATACTTTCCTGTTTTGAGAGCATGCTTGTGAGACTGTATGCTTGCAAGGAATTTTACTTACAGAAGTAATTCTTTAAGCCACTGGAATCACTTGAAAGATTACATTTCTACCTACTTTAGAAATTAAACATGTTTGTTAGAACAGCCCTGTAACTTGCTTTCTTATTGTAAACTATGACTAAATTCTAAGATGTCCAGACAGGAGACCTAGAATATTTCTGCCCAAACGATGACATCATTAAGGCCAAATGAATGAGATGAAACAGAGATCCGTGCAATTAGTTCCAAATATAACTCAAAACAGTTAAATAAGATTACTTAAAAAAAATTCAATCTGTCATCTCTAACTGCCAGACTACTGGTATTTAAAACTAAGAATCTTGGTGAGACACCAAGTGATTTTTATCTTTAAAAATATTATTTTAATTTTAAGATATTTATAAATTATTAAAGGTACACCACGAACATTGCCAAACATTGACTGAATTTTTAAACTTCTAATAAGTAAGATGACTATTCCTAATAGAGATCTATCTATCTATCTATCTATCTATCTATCTATCTATCTATCTATCTACTGTTTATAGATAGATAGAACTCTCTGTCTCTCTCCCCCCCCTCTATATATATAAACTGTTTTCCCCCTGATTTCTTTACTTTTGTGTCTTTGACAATACTTGGTATATAATCAGTTTAATTGTTTCCCTCCATAGTAATTGGTTTCGTTTCTTTGATCCTGACCCTGCAAACTTGACCCTGCAAGCTGTATTTGACTTTATACATTTGAGTACTCTGTAGTGGGATTGTTTAAATCCATAAAGTTAAGGATATACATAACTTTAATAGATTGCTCGTAGAGCTATGCTGGCAAACACTTAGTGGAGACACAACTTACACCAGCTGAAGAGTTATTTTCTTTTTGGCGGATTCTGTTATTTAGAGTTTCTATTGACTTCCATGAGAATTGTTAATTCTTGTTGCTTTTGGCAATGGAGGTGCCTAAATATGGATTTAGATGAGTATTTTAGCACAAATCTCTTATTATGTAAATGATTTTAAATCAGCATATGGTGCAATCTCAACAAAGCAATTTCATGTTGTCTGTAAGGAGGAGGATGAGCAGTTCTTTGGCAACGTCCACCTTGTCCCTAGAATCTGCTGGAAGGAGACGAGCTTGTGCTTGATACAGTTACATACAAGGAAAGTATGGAGTCAGCAAAGGTTCCCAGCACCCAAGGAAGGTAGAGAGACCATTTAGGGATGGAGAAGTATATTGGTCCCACTTTTCTTCCTCCCACCCGGTTGAAATCAGCTAAGCTCTGTCTTCATTCCTCTAGGGATTGGTCACACCAGATTATAGAAAATTATGGTTGGAAGGGACCTCAGGAGGTCATCTAGTCCAACCCCCTGCTCAAGCAGGACTGTAGTGGGCAAACTGAGTTATGCTAAGGCTTTTTAGCCATAGTCTGGGCCTTCCCAGAACCAAGCAACAAAATTGAACAGAGCGCCTTCTGTGGCTCTGGGAGATGTAAGTGCTGTGACTGGGACTAGGTGAGCAAGGCACAACAGTTTCCCGATAACAGGGGTGGACAGCCTGTGGCTCTGGAACCACGTGCAGCTCTTCAGAAGTTAATATGCATCTCCTTGAATCTTTGCACAAGCACACCGTGAAGGAAGCTGGTCACCATGTGCTTGTGCAAAGATTCAAGTAGACGCATTTTGACTTCTGAAGAGCCGCATGTGGCTCCAGAACTGCAGGTTGGCCACCTCTGCCCTGTAAGGAATGCTTGGCACAGTGCCAGGTGATTGGACAATTTGGGATGAGATAAGATATAAAAGTAATGGACAAACAAAGGAACATGCTTGTTACCATGCTGTGCCCCTGCAAGGACAGATACAGCTGCTGGGTCCCTGCTCGAATAGCGGGGAGCCAGAAACTAAGACCCCATATACCCAGAGGTCTGGAACCCCTGAAGATTGCTGTTGTAACTTCTAAGGAGCCACTTGTCAGGTCGTATTGTGGGGAGGAAACCTGTAATATTGTATAGGGATTACTATTAAAGTTCACTTGATAGCAAATCAGACCGGTTGCTATGTCAATTCTTGGGGGCTCTGGCAAAAAGAAATCCTATTGGTAACAAGGAACATCCCTAACTATAGCATCCCAGCCAAGGCTTTGTCTAGCTGGGTCTTACAAACCTCCAAGGATGGAGATTCTACAACCACTCTGGGTTCCTGTATTTTACTGCCTTCCCAGTGAGAGAATTTTTCCTAAAATCTAACTTAAAACTTCCCTTGCTGCAACTTGAAACCATTGTTTCTTGTTCTGTCATCTGCCACCACTGAGAACAGTCTAGCTCCATCTTCTCTGGAACTTCAGGTTACAGAGTGCTTCAGGTAGTTGAAGGCTGACATTAAATCTCTTCTCAGTCTTCTCTTCACTAGACTAAATAAGCCCAGTTCCCTCAGCCTCTCCTCATAAGTCATGTGCCCCAGCCCCCTAACCATTTTTGGTGAAGAAAAAATTGGTGATTCAGACCTAGGTCTCCCTCTGCCACTGGAAGATGCAGTATGGAGTCATCGGGAAAATTTTAGAGCTATGCTAGTTTACTGCAGATGAAGATTAGAGGAAGGACAACTCAAAAGGCTTCCCTTAAAAAGTGTCTTTTGAATTCTTTCACTGTAGTGAACATCAGTCAGATGAAACCCTGCTCACATATTTTGTACCCTTCTTGAAAAGAGTGCTGACTTGTCAGTGTTGTGATTACGAGCCATTTTCAGGACTTTTCTGCCTGGATGTTTCTATCAGCTGTTTACAGAAAATGTTGGTCTCTTTCTACATGTATACTACAATGAAAAAAAAAAAATGGAAAATCTTAATGAATATAAAACTTAGAAAAAAAGAACATTTTGAAATCTTTTCCTTCTCTATCCTATTTTGATTGGCTGCAGGCACAATGCAAGCAGTGTATTCTGCAGAAATGTCTTTAGTAAGAATATATATGAGTGCTATCATCTGTTTTCCATATTGAACATTAGGGCCAATCATATTTTGCTCAGCAGAGAAGATAAAGTCCATTGCACTAGTGTTAATGTGCATGTGAGACCTTTGTGGGCAAACAAAGGAGGTACTTTTGTACCCGAAGTATTATCTTCTCAAGTACCAACAGTGCTGAAGTCCATAAAGCCTGCCATATATGTTTTTTGCTGAAGAGGTCCTTGAATAATTAAAATTGTTAATTTCTTTCTAGCAGATGTATGCTTTAACATCAAGTCTTTCTCAGCTTGCATGCTTTAATTGTATCTTTTATAATCAGTGGCGTACTGAAAAACAGCATGCTAAAAAATCTACTGCATGCAACTCTTTAAAAAAGCTGATAATTTGAACATTTCAGAGCTGTCTTTCAAAATCATAAAATTTCATCAGCATTACTAAATTTTGATTATGAAATGAGGAAGCTTTAGTGGATTGAATCAGAAGTGTGACATGTCCCTGAGTGCCTTTTAAAGTTTATTAAATGAGGTCATTATGCATTTATTTTTGCACATTCCTTAAGTGTTGCTCAGTTAGTTTCTTATCTACCTTAGTAATGATGGTTAATTGTTGTTTTGACTGTAGATTTATAAAAGTATCAGCTCCCAAATTTAACAGAAATAACAAAGGCCTGATCAGTCTTTCTCATTTCACCCAGAAGGGTCATTTATGTTGAATCATCCTGCTTTCCTCTGTAAGTGATAGAGGGCTTTCTGTGAATTGACAGGACCTGTGTGAGAGGGATTTAGCAAATGTGTGTAGTTACTGCACCACTCCTATTGGAGTGATAGTCCAGTCAGCCTATCCTGGCTTCTGTGCGGATCTCCCTTAAAGGAAGGCTTGAAGCAGCCATGGACATTGGACCGCTGCTCTGTCACAGTGGCTTTATATTTTTATGTTCTTTCTGGGATCTGGTAGCGAAGCACTATACTTTAGATGTATTTTCCAAAATGCCACTCATAATTAAAGAAAATACTTTGCAAATAGTTACATCTGAAAAACTGGTTTTAAAAATTCGACATACTATAGTGAAGATAATATATGGGCATGATCCACAGACCACTTCAGTCAAAGTAAATACTCCAGTTCTCATCAGTGGATGTTCTGTTAGGTACCATTTCTGCTCTGATCTGTACTCTTAGCTGCACTGCTGACATCCTTTGAGCACAAGAGATTTAAGGACAGATTTTCACCCTAAAAATATCCCAACATCAATAAATACTTAAGTTAAAATGTCATCACTTTCTCTATGCATTCACCTCATCTCAGCAGCTGTAAATGTGACAGCCAGAACATGGAAATGGGCAATCCTCCTAAATCTGGGAGAATGGATAGAGAGAATATGGTATGTATTCACCATTAACAAGCTATCTGCTCAGCTAAAAGACAGATGCCATATGAAGATTTTTATGCCACTTGTTTGCCGTGCTACAACCGTCTAACAGTAAGGACCACAAAACAAACAAACAAAAAAACGCAACCCTGGGTACATTGTTGTGTAGACATGAAAAGACAACAGGAGATAGTTCTGCCCTCCTGCTGAGCATAACCTAAAGCGGAGGTCTCCAAACTTTTTTGATCGCGCACCCCTATCAGTAAAAAATTTTTAAGCACGCACCCTCAATATATGTATATCTGTATAAATATAAATAGAAATAGAAGTTCTAATATTTTCTTCCCGCACCCCAGTGGATCGTCTTGCGTGCACCCCACTTTGGAGACCACTGACCTAAAGGACAGTCACTTTGAGGAAAGTCACCAAAACATGTATGTAGATGATCACACCTTGTACTCCAAAATGCATTTTTATTGAATTGTTCTTTATATATAATGTTTTTCATATGGTTATATGGCTGTGTTAATAAATACATAAATAAAGTAATCAAATTCTTCCATGGTAAAATATGTAAATTGACATTCAGAGTGCAATTGTGCAAAGTGCAAAATATCAAAGGGTATGTCCCCATTTATAGGGGTGTGCATTTGCCGTGGCACAGATGGTAGTGGGACATATTTGTGCCACTGCTTTGTGCCCCAGGGCACGGCCAGCACCTGTGCTGGCTCCAGCAACCTTACCTGGGTTTTGGGGGCATCCTGGGGTAGCAGCAGTGCTGATCTGGCCACACACAGCCTGGCCAGCAGCCAGAGCATGGTTGTGGATGGCCAGGTTCCATTTCTGGCATTGCACACTGCTGCTGCGTGCACCATGCTTCTTTTTTTGCAGCAATTTTTTTTGACACTAGGAGATCCTGGTATCAAATTTTGGTGCCACACTGCAAATAAGCAGTGTGGCAAACAGTTGCACGTATGCTGCATAAGTTTTGCAGCACCTCAAACTGCTTTGAGGCTCCACAAACTATATGTGTGTGTTCATCCGGATGTGCCCAAGGGATCCTTTCATATGTTGTGTGTGTATGTGTGTTTGAGCATGTTGAGCAACATATTGAGCAAATACCTTAACTTATAAAAGTAATGAATGATATAGTAATACTTTTAACTTTCTGATGATTGTTAACGTGTAATAAAACAGGATATTTAAAAATTTCGACACAAAATGTTTTTAGTTTTTTGTAGGTCATAAGAAATGACACATCTTTAATATTAGTGCTAATAAAATAAAGAGTTTCTAGAACAGGCACTGTCTGCGGTTATTTCTCAATAGCCTAAGTTGTTTGGATTGTTAAATAGTCTCTAAAACTGGTGACGGACCCATGTGCAGTTAATAATTTTTAAAGTGTCCTTTCTCAAATAGAAACAATGCACTAGTTTTCCTACTTCAGCAAGCTGAGATACAATTTGAATTAACACAGAAAAATGTGTACCTCAGAGTGGGGAAGGAAACAAATGTAACATCTGTGAATGCCTTATCCTTAGATGTTTATGGATTCATAGACTGTTTGGGGCTGGAAGGGACCTTGTAGATCATTGGGTCCAGTCTCCCTGCACTAGGCAGGAAAAGACAACTGGGGTAAAGTGACCTCAGTGAGGTGACTGTCCAGTCTCCTTTTGAAGATGTCCAGGGTAGGTGACTTCACCACCTCTGGAGGGAGTTTATTCCACAGTATGGACACCCTGACTGTGAAGGACTTTTTCCTGGAACTAAGCCTGAAGTGGCCTTTCAGGAGTTTGTATCCATTGCTCCTGGTCTTCCCCAGGGGTGCCGCTACCAAGTCCCCTCTCAGCCTTCTCTTCTTTTGGTTGAAGAGGCCCAAGTCCCTCAGCCTCTCTATGTATGGATTGTCTTGCAAGTCCCTGATCATACGGGTGGCTCTTCTCTGGACGCTGTCAAGTTTTTCCACATCCTTGTTGAAGTGCAGTGCCCAGCACTGGATGCAGTACTCCAGCTGTGGTCTCACCAGTGCAGAGTACAGTAGGAGTATCACTTCCTTAGTTTTGCATGAGATGCAACGATTAATGCATGCCAGTGTGTTGTTTTCCCTCCTGGTCACAGCATTGCACTGCCAGCTTATGTTCATGCAATGGTCAATCACTACCCCTAAGTCCCTTTCGGCCGTGGTGCAAGTCAAATTGTTGTCACCGAGCCTGTAGGTATTTTGGGAATTGTTTGCCTTCAGATGGAGCACCTTACACTTCTCAGTGTTGAACTTCATCTGGTTCTGGTTTGTCCAACTCTCCAACCTGTCCAGGTCCACCGGTACCTGCAACCTATCTTCTAGCATGACCACGTTCCCCCATAACTTCGTGTTGTCTGCAAACTTGGCCAGTGAGCCACAACTAAATCATTGATAAAGATGTTGAAAAGCACTGGTCCAAGCATGGACCCCTGAGGGACATCACTGGTCACTTCTCACCAGGACGACTCAGATCCATTCATGAGAACTCTCTGGATCCTACCATGCAGCCAGTCTCTGTAAGACTGCAGACTGTTGTCTAGCAGTTAGATATACTTGGTTTGGTAGATATCTCCCCTCAGGAGCTGAATGCCAATAGGAGCTGAATCCCCTTTTAGCTGTCAGGATTGAGCTGAATCCTTGGAATCCTATGTTGGAGTCAACTAAAGCTGTCCATTAAGTTAATTGAAAGCTATGTGCTAGTATGAGCCAAACAGGATCTGTCTGTGGAGTTGCATAAAGCTTCTAATTGGGAAAGCCTAGTTCCCCCTGAAGAATTGGAGCACTCTGCACTTCTACAGGAGTAGCACGTGCCTTGACAGGCAGCCTTGGCTGCCATTTGAAATAATGGAAGAGCTGTGTGCCCTCCTGGATGGAATAGGTTCACTCTCCTGTGGTAGATACATATCCACGAGATGAGTGGAGCCTATGTCCTTAGGATCATAGGAAAGTAGTGCTGGAAGGACCACAGCGAGGTCTTCTAGTCTGTCCTCCTACTCAAGGCAGGATCATTCTCCATTTTATTTCATGCTGTACATCAGAGTCTAATGTCCATTGAGGAGAAATTGACAAAAGTGTGCTGAGCCTGTGATTTGGAGTGAGTGACTAGCCATGTAAGGATTGCATGACTGGTTTGTACTGTGGAACAGTATGGAAAGAAATGAAACAGGCCTGTAAAAGTAACATGTATTTTATGAGAATGGGCTTGGTATAACTCTAGAAAGTTAGTTCCTAGAAGGTGTGTGAGATTAAATGAAAAATGGAACTGTATGAAAAAAGTATTAAAATTAATAAGGCATCCTGGCTAAGTACAGACAGTCAAACATCCATTCAGACATCACACATTAGTCTAAACTGTGTAGATCAAACCAATACACAAGTGAATAGACATTCACTTTTGGTTCTAGCAATGTAGTCACATATCTACAATGGTGAAGGCCAGAAGCCAGGGTGCGCTAAAGCACACCTCATTGCTTGGCTGGAGCAGACAGCTTGGGACAAGGATAGCCCGCCCCCCTGTGGGAGGTGAAAAGCATCCTGGGATACTGAGGGACTGACTTATCTTGAATCTGGAGGAGATCTGGGACAGAAGTTCAGTAAACCTATTTAACCTAAATCAGTTGATACTACATCCATCCAAGTTTAACTTAAACTGGTTTAGGCCATTTTGAAAATGGTTTATGTGCACTGAACTTCGGTTATGTTACTGATTTGAACCAGTTCCTGATCACTTATACTGGTTTATGTGTAATTTCTTTCCCTAGCCCCTATGCAACCTTTCCTTTAGAAAGCAGCTTTCAAAAGTGTGTTATTGTATCTGAGATAGCTTTTGCCCAGTTGAAAATAATGGGTACCTGTAGATGTGGGGGGATGCTGTTCCAATATGCTGTAATTAATTGTGTCTGCTGGAGCATGCTAATTTGCATGCTTCAGCAATTTCTATGTCTCGTGTATTCAGCATCCCTGCACTTCAAAATGGTGGCAGGTGTGCTTTAATTACAGCCTGTTGAACAAGCTTTAGTTAAAGCTTCCCTGCTGCCATTTTGAAGTGTGAGGTGCTGAATCCATGAGATGCTGTGGGCACTCTAATTAAAGTGTCCCCCCAACCCATGGAGCATGTTTGAAGACTCCCAATATTTCGAATATGTCTAAGTAGTAAACCCTTTAACTTATAAATATAAGCTTTGCACATCATTTTAATTAAGTAGCACAGATCTTTAATGCCTTGGTACCTTTACTGGCCCCTACTCACCTTCCTCCACTTTAATTCATGGGAGTGACTGAAGAAATATTATGCTACCCTGTTAATGTTCATTGTTACAAGCAACTGGGGAAAAATAACCTCTGAGCATGTTGAGAAGACCTCTGTTAAGGTTTTTTTTTTTTTTTGCTGAGATGGTCTTTTGCTGTACACTACGACTCTGGTGCTTCATTTAGTATTCAAATCCTTCCACAGTTGGCAGTGTTTATGTAGAATCCAGGGGTGTGGCTAAGGATAAAACCCATCACAGAGACTGAATTTAGAAACCTCATGCAAGATCCATAGAGGTTCTTTTAGTGCCTAAAAGTGAATTTAGAAGCCTCAGAATCCAGAAGTTTCCATGGATTTTAGTAAGAACCATAGAATATGTTATCTGCCCTGTTAGTAACTAGGTATTAGAGATTGTATCTCAGTCTTTACAGGTATTAGATATTGTATTAGGTAGATGGGTATTAGATATTATATCTCAGTCTTTACAGACTTCTGTAAATAGATTGTGGCCAGGTACAGACATTACATTTTTACTGGTATAAGCTATTGGAAACAGGTCTATACCCATAGCAGAACAGAAGGTCAACACATATCAACTGGTTTAAAAATGGTGGAACCTGGTCTAAGATTTGCCCTCCCCCAACGGTGAATGTGTGTTCTCTTCACTACCAATCTAAACTACACCACTTACAGAAAACCGTGCAATTGAGATCAATTCTGCCTTGGGCTTTTTGGAATAACTGTACATAGCCTCTGAGTGTACCTTTGTTACTGTTGATGCCTTGCTTTCAAATGTACCCAATTTCCATTGCACTGGTTAGGGCAAAATTGTATATAAGGACATTGACTGCTTATCAGAAAGTACAACTAATTGCTAGGCAACGATAATGAAAGGCAAGACTATGTTAGTTTGTTTACAATTTAGGTGCTCTTAGCTTGTTTACTGTATCATTCAATTTATTGCAATAATGTTCTACTTATTACATAGGGGTGGCTTGTCCTATTAATGTCTATTTACACGTGATGAGGGAATAATAAATGAACTTACAGCATGCAGTGTGTTGTAGTTGTTGAGTATTTAATAATAAAATATTTCTGTGTAGACTTCAGTTGTATTAACAATCAGCTTTATTAATGCCACAGAAGGAGTGGAAATGACCTTCAGAAAAATAAATTTCATGGAAGTGGTTAGTAGTTCACTGAGGATGAATGCAAAGGAATATTCTTTAGAGATGTTTCTAAGTAAAAGTTTATGCTGTCCATTATGTACTTTATTCTGACACAAACATTGCCCTCTTTGACAGGTTTGCCTGAAATAGCAGGGAACTGGACTTGATGATCCAGTCCTATGTTCGTAACTGTCTCCTTTTAAATATAAATAAAAGATTAGGGCAGTTGTGCAATGTTTTGCTTGCAGATGTTAGATATGAAACCTATTATGCTGAACTCAAATATTGGCATAAAGACTCCTTTATTCTTCCTATTAAAATCTTTAAAGGTGGGCATAATTCCCACAATAAGAAAGCAAGTAAGTCTATATTTACACTTAAGATCTCGTATTTAAGATGAAGTAAAGTCCTGGAAAAAGTCTGACAGCAGAAATCATTTTTCTAATTCTCACTTTAGATTCATCCCAGAATGAATTTTTGAGCAATGGTGATGGGTTTCTGATGGAATTGCTGTTGCAGTCTTAGCTGGAATCATGAGAGAATGCTGGGTTTTTAAAACAATCAGTGTAAAATACCTTTTTACCTCTGAATTCTGACATGCAAGTTAATGCCATAACTCTCCTTAAAAGTACACACCCATTTTGGGAACTGATACAACTCTGCAAGCTGCTGGTTCAAGTGCCAGTGATATACTGTGATTTACTGAAATAAGATGCTTACAGATTAGCAGAAGCAGCATCTTTGTTTTTTTTTCTGAAATACTTGGATTTTAACTAATGTCATGTAGACATGGCAGGTTATACCAGCCTAAAGTAAGGTGTGACTGCACACTGCAGTGGCTATGCTGCAGTTGTCATAACATTGCTTGTGGACACTCATTTTGAATAAATAATTGTTTATGGCTAAACATATGAGCAATGGTTACATTTCAGTTAATAGGAATATCCTGAATGAGAGCATCTACATGTGAAATTATAACTACTTCAGTATAGCTGCTGAGCTGTAGATTCACATCATGCCTTACATTGGTATAATTTCCTGATAATGTCCGAAGTCCACAAGATCTAAGAATATGTGTTTGAATCACAGTAGTCATACCTTTCAGCCCTTGGCCACAGTTATGTCTGGCTTCTTTCACATGAAGGCTCCACTTGCTCCTTTGTTCACTCCTCTTCACCACTCTTCTTTCAAAGTTCCTTGACTCTCTTCTTTTGTCTTCTAGTCTTTGCTGCAGGTAGCTGACTCTAATACTTCCTTTCATAATCCTTTCCCTTGAGTTTGCCTTAGACAAGGGAGCAGATAAATCCCCAAATGTAATAAGTAGCTGATCAAAATGGGTAGTCCCAGACTCTATGGTGTTAGTTACGTTTGTACTGCCCCAGATTAATTCAGTTAGGCAAACAGAGAAAGTTTTGGGCTGTATGAATAAAGTACTTTGGAATGCTTTCGTTAAGGACATATTCTCTGTATATCAGAAGGAAAGTGTAGAGAATGAAGGATTAATGAGCTACAACAGTATTAAAGCTGGATATCTTTGAGTTATATCTCCTAACATATGGATAGCATGAAAACTATGGTTAAATGTCAGGGCTGTGTCCAGATGAGCGAGCATGTGCCTGTTGCGGTATCTCAAAGCAGTTTGAGGTGCCGCAAAAGGCATGCTGGGAATGAAAAAATGTTCCCAGTGTGGACTCTAAATTCAATACTGGGAAATCCCGGTATAAAAAAAATAACTTGCTGGAAAAAAGCAGTGCAGGGCATGCTCTAGGAACATGCCCTGAGGCAACTGGAGTCTAGGTGCTCCAGAGAGATGCTCTAGCACCTGGCCAGAGCATCTCTCTGTCTGCTGTGTTTCCCTGCGGCTTCAGCATGCTGCCTCAGAGTGCTGGGGCAAATAGGAGTGGGCCAAGGCTGCAGCAGTGTCTCAGACCCAGATTCTGTCCCCCGTAGGGATGTGGGGGTGAGGGGACTGTGTGTGGGGGACTATGTAGGAGGAGTGGGTCCTTTACCTGCCCGCCCCCCCACATAGTGAACAGCTCCCCCACAGCAGCAGCAGTGATTGGGGTGCTCATGGCCAGCTCCAGGTAGAGACCCCCAGCAGATTCACATGGTGCTCGGTGCTGGCCTGGACCACTGGCACGCACCCTCAGGCAGGACTAGGCCAGCTTTTGCTCTCACCTGGGCTTCTGGCACTGCACACAAGAGCTGTATGCCCTCAGGCTGGACCAGGACCTGCCTCCATGTGCCCAGTGCACTGTCAGGCTGGGCTGGCTCCATGGAGGCAGGACCCAGCCTGGCCTGAGGGTGTGCAGCTCTTGTGTGCAGTGCCAGGAGCCTGGGTGACAGCAAGAGCTGGCATAGCTCTGTCTAAGGGCACACATCAGCGGGCTGGGCTGGCACTGTGCCATGTACAGCTGCCAGGGGTCTCTGCTAGGATCTGGCC
>NW_017728995.1:37594066-37599377 GCF_001723915.1 Gavialis gangeticus
ATCCCCACACCAGCCCCACAAACCTCAGCCTCACAAACCCTACACCCAGAGATGACCCAAGCAGGGTGCCGGGCCTGGGTTAAATCAGCCTGTGTGGGCCTTCTTTCCTGGATGTGAAGAAGCTGGTGGCAGATTTGGCGGCAGGGAAGAAGGGGGTGCTGAGCGGCTGGACGCAACAGATTCAGCAGCGGTGGGGGGCAGTGCTGAGCAGACAGACGTGAAGCTGGCAGCAGTGTGGAGTTGCCGCAGCTGCTCTGCCCAGCTCCACAAGGCCCCCCAAAGCATGGGGCCTGGGGTGGTCACCCTGATTCACACCCCTTCCTGGGATGGCTCTGACTACACCCACCCCTACACCCACCCACAAACCCCTGCAACTCCTTCACAAACCCTACCCCCTTTTCCCCCTCCAAACCCAATACCCCTCCCACAAAACTCACAACCTGCATGCCCAGCCACCAGATAGGGTGGGACAGGACCTGCTGGTGGGGCAACTGCCACACTGCAGCCCTGTCCTCTGCCTACACCAGTGCTGGGACATGCGGCTCCAGCCGGGGGGGGGGGCTCCTGATCCCAGGAACTACTTGGGGGGTGTGATGGGCTGGGGGCAGAGAGGAGGTGGCAGCAGGGGGGTGTGTGTGTGTGAGAGAGAGATGGTGGTTGGGAATGGGGAAGAGGTCCAGACAGGAGAAGCTGCCAGACCTGGACTTAGAGCCCCCCTAGAGCAGCCTATGTAGGGGGAGGCCCATTTGGAAGGGAAGGGCTTGCCCAGACCAGTCCCTAAGCTCCATTCGAGGACTTCCCAGGAATGGCATGGGGCTTGCTGGGGCCTGGGCACAGACACAGGGAGCAGAACAGCAAGGGCTGGCACTACTCAGAGCCACAAAACAGGGGGTGCGACAGCTGCAGCTGGACTTATGTCCTGGTTGTGGGATGGAGATGCTGCCAGAAGGGAGGTAGTGGGGGAAGGCAGGGGTTGCGGATCAGGAGTGAGGGGCACTGGTGGGGCTGTGGGTCCATTGTCCGTGAGAGGCAAGGGCAGGAGCAGAGCGCTGGCATACCAGTGCTGCTCAGCACCCTGTATCCTGGTGAGCGTAGGCGGTAGGGGCAGTGCTGATTTTTTCCATGTCAAAAAACCTAAAAGCAAATGCCAAAGTATATAGATATTTGGAAGTCATTTTATTATGATGTTAGAGGCATTGGTAGGCTTCAAAATTGCTTTAAAATGGTAAATATATCAATAAAACATTGCCCAGCTGATCTCTCTCTATATAGTAGCATTTCTTTTTAATTGTGGAAGAACATGGATTTTGGCTATTTTAATGAGAGAATTTGGGTTTTTTTATTAGATAATTTGCAATTTTTAAATGGGGGATACATATATAGTAGCATTTCATTTTAATTGTGGAAGAACATGGCTTTTTTGATTTTTTTTTAAAAAAAATAATTTGAGTGAATTTGGGATTTTTTATCAGAGATTTTGAAAGGAGGACACACTTCAACAGTTTCAAGTGGGCCACCACAATGAGCACATCTTTTGGGAGATAGCTGCCCAGATGGTAGAGCAGGGACACCTGCCTGCATGTATGTATGTGCCATAATGTGCCAGTGTAGATAAGGGACATGTATATAAAGTCTTGAGTATGTAAAGTGCAGTGACTTCTATTCACTTCAGTAGTAAGGGAACCAGGCTCTGACAGTTAACAGTGCCTGCCACTTAGCAGACCCACTGGTTAAGAAAAATAAGAGCCAGTTTTGCTAGAGTCCTGCAAACCCGACACAATCATGTTCTTCTTCCATTTTCTTTTTGTATAAGAGCAGAGATTCTACTTAGATTTGGAGAGAGACAGTGCAATAATCTGTACCAAATACTCTCACTTGAATCCTCCTTTATTTGTACTTTTTAAGACTGCAAGAGTTTATAAAAAGACAGTTGTGAAACACCACCAAGTGTTTCCTGAGATGCAAATTGCTTTCCATCTTTGCTATCTCTGTGTCTCGTGATAATGGTTTAGGAACCAATGTCTGATTTGAAGGAAACCCTTTAATTCTATTTAGATAAATGAAAGTGGTATCATGGGACAATAACTCCAAGCTCACTTTGGAAAAGTCACAAATTAGATATGAAACACTGCTTCAGGCAACAGTGAACTTAATAGAATAATACTGCTAGTAAGAAACGTGGCAATGGGATTTTTAAAAAAAGAAAAATTATTACATTAAATATAATAAAGATAGTCTGGAGAATAACATACAAATGAAAAAAAGCTAATCAGAAGAAATATTACTTAAAAGAATGCCTGCATATTTTCTTCTTTCATGAATCATTCTTCAGTTGGCTTATAGGACCATACACCATGAGGTGCTTAACGTAAGGATAGGTGAAGTGGTCATTCTGGAAATCCACCTTCTTGTTTCCTTATTTGTGGAAGCATTTTCCTGTGTAATGTATAATCTATACGTTAATTTCTTCCAAAACCCACCCTGGTGCCTATGGGACACTATAAGTTGCTTACTGAAACTTACCTGTTGTTTTTTTTCTATATGATATGTACAGAGAATGTGGGAAGTTTGTGTATGATTTATGTGAATGTTATGTGTTTCTGCTTACCTGCTGAATTTTGTACTGCTAGCCACATCTTCATTCAAAGAGTTACATATAACCTGAACCCAGTAATGTTCAGGAAGGAGAGAAAATGACTTAATGTAAACCTAGTCACCACAGACTAAAGGGACTACCAAAGAACTAGTAAGGTTTTGACACTGTCTTACATGAAATAAGCTAGAGAATAAGGTATAGATGAGAATGATAAGAAGTGGGTCCATGACTGGTTGGATATCTATACTTGAAAAATAGTTATCAATGGCTCATTGTCAAACTGGAAAGAATGTCTGAGTATCCTGAGTTTGGTACTACTCATTAATGACTTGGATGATGGAACAGAGAGTTGCACTTACAAAATCTGTATCATATACAAGGCTACAAGGACTTTGGTGGATAGAATTAAAATTCAAAATGACAGACTTCTATCAGAAATGGGATAAGTAGAATTCATTCTGCCTTGAGGCAGAGGGGTGGAATTGATAAAATCCTCATGGTTCTGTGGTTTCTGTTTAAAATTTCATGTCCAGTTGAAGTTGGCCTGACAGCTCCAAGGAGTAAAACAGTTCTGTCTAGATCATGGATGGATGGGAGGACTTAAAGCAGTGGTTCCCACCCTTTTTTTGGTGCGACCCTAAATTGGCCACCAAGAGGACCTCCTGACCCAGCGCCATAGGGGCTGCTGGGAGCGGAGTGTGACAGCAGCAGCGGCAGCCCAGGGGCAAGGGTGGGGGAGCCTCCATTGCCCCCTTTGTGCACAGAGGCCCTGCCCCACCTGCTTGCCACTCCCGTGCCACAGGAATGTGCATGTGTATATGGGCCTTTCGCAACCCTACTGAGGACCCCCCCTGCAACCCTGATTGGGGTCACACCCTGAGGTTGGGAACCAATGCCTTAGAGGGCACAGATGAAAAATAAAGACTTTTAAACTGATGGGGTCCTCTGGCTCACATTGGAAAGGACTCTTAAAGGGATGCTACCCAGGAATCAAAAGTAGGAGTTTTAGGCCTGCAGAATCTCTCTCTAACCATGGCTGAAGGCTGCTGGGCTATGTAGGTGTTGACACTGGATTTGGACCTAGCACCTATACCTTTGTTCCGGGTTGGCACAACCCTCAGACCAACCACAACACCTACCGGTCGATAATAGGTTAATTTATTAATACAGAGTCAGAACAGAAAAGCAACAATACAAACAATTAACAATTCTCTATCTACCAATCCTAGGGCTGTCATCAGAGTCAAAGTACATCCAGTTAGGATGCAGGCTCCACTCTGAGGCTCTTTCTCTTAGGTGGCTGCAGTCTGGAGGTGGAATGCTGAGGTCCACAGCCCGCCTCCAGTGGGGTGCATGACACGGGCTGCTGGTGTGTGCCTTCTGTCCATGGCAGCCTCAGGGACCCTTTCCAGGGGACAGAGATGGGGATGGGGATGGGGACCCCTCTCAAGGAAGAGAAGGAGGGACGAGACAAAGGGAGGGATGGGAAGGACAGACGAGACAAAGGGAGGGACCAATTGTTACTCTCAAGTTGCTATTCTCCTTCCCCTTGATGACTCTTCATGTGTGGGTATTGCTGGTTGGTTCTCTCTGTATGGTCACATGTTCACGTAGCCTTCCGGGTCTTGTCCTAATTCGGTATGTCCTCAGAACCGGGACTTAGCCCCCCTTTTTCTTAGGTCTTGTTGCTGGTGGTACTTATCTTGTGTTATGGGACATATTTCGTTTGCTTCCCAGGCCACGTGTCCTTGTTGTGCCAGATAACTTGTCTGCCTTGAAGGCTGTGATCTTATGTTATGGCTTTCCCCTGTTCATTTTCAGGCTGTGTTCATCCGTTGGCCTTGTTGTGCTAGACAGCCCGTCTACTTCCAGGGCCACGAGAAGCTGTGTCTGTATTTCCCAAGCTCTTTAGAAATTCAATTAACCCCTGCTGCCTATCTTGACCTTTATAATGCATATATGTGTATCTATAAGCCAATTCCTAAAGAACAAGCCTCTAAATACCATTTCTAAGCCAACAGTAGGGACTGCTTAACTAAGCAAGGGAGGCTAAAAAGTAGGTAATCTCCAAAACTCCAAGCCATTTTTGATACTTTAGTCCATTTCTCTGACTACTTCATTCCTGTTGACAATTACATAATACATTGTTTTGAAAATATTGAAAGTTGTCACTAGCACATAATTTTTGATTATCACCTTCTCAAACTACAGTTCCTTCAGGGAAAAAGCTGAATTAGACTGATTACAAAGAGTTATAATGAAAAATAGGGGCTCTGAAGCCAAGGGGCAGAAAAATGAGATGCCCTATGAATAAGATGGAAGCCCAAGGCCTATCACTATGAAGCCTATGCCCATAACTAGAGACTTACCAAATTCATGGGCCCCAGCAGCCAATTACATGGCCTCCAATTTCATGGCTGTATCATGGTTGGGCCCACCATTTTGAAGGCGGAGCAAAGTGGGACCCCCACACCTTTGAATGGCTGAGGGGTGTTGCAAGTCCCACCTCTCCCAGGCATCGATTGGAGCTGCCTGGCTTGTTAAATCAGTAATTATCACCCTCTTTAAGGGGGGAGGGTGATAATTACTGAGTAAACAAACTTTGGGGGGGATTTTCCTTGCTCCCCTCCTCCCATCCTCTTCTGGAGATAGAGAAACGGGAACTTTTCCCACCTCTCTTTCTCTGCCCTGCCTTCCTGCCCCCCCCCCCCCCCC
>NW_017728995.1:37599388-37614429 GCF_001723915.1 Gavialis gangeticus
ATAACCTGAGGCTGTTGCTGTAGTCATCCCCTTTTCCCCCCCTTCATTCGGCTACTGCCAATACCATTATGCTACTGCTGAATAAGTATGGGAAAATGGTGTGGAGGAGGGTACTGCAGGGGACAGAAAGGAATGAAACAGTGTGAAGTGGCCAGTAGCTGCTATTGAATCTTATTTATTTACCTGTGTTTCTTCCCCAGGATGCTTTCTGGGCCTTTCACCTCCCTCGAGCATTCTAGGAGACAGCTTTTTGCTGGCTCTTTGCCGGCGTTTTGAACATAGCCGGTTCCCCACATTTTTTCACAGGGAACTGGCTATTTCACAGGAGACTGCCAATTATATAATTTCTGTGAAAGCCATGAAATTGTGTACTTGATAGGTCCCTACTCATGACAAACTGGAAAGGGATAGAAGGCACAGCATGCTCTGTGATCTCTGACAGATGGTAGAAGCAGGTGATATTGCTGAATGTAATAGTGGTTTCTGAAAGTAGCAACAGCAATAAAAACAATTATTGTCAAAATAAGTGGCAGAGGAAAAGTGATTTATGGTTTTTTACCTGAAAAGAAAGGGAAATGACTGGTAAATAAAATGAGATGTTCCAAAAGAATCCTTATTCTGAAAGAACATCCAATTTCAAATAATGCAGCAAATGAAGGGATGCCTAAGTTGCATCAAGCTAACCAAGACACAGGTGGTGGGTGTGTTTCGAAGAGGAACCTATGATAAACAGGCAAGGAGAATGGCCTCATTTTGTCAGGCCTGAGGAGACTGAGACTCGCTAAAACCAGAACTATTTAAAGGGAAAAACTGGCCTAGGTATGGCAGTTGCAATAGGAACAGACTGAAAACCTGTTTAGGGCCAAATACTCCAGTTAGGTAGGGATTGGCATGTACCAAGCTTTAGACTGAGAAAAAAAGAAACTGGAATTGCAGGTGCTGGTAGACAAGAGGAAAACTAGTGTAAATCTGGTCTGGAGATGGAGGACTGAGATGCATAAACCTCAAGAATACAGCATGTGGGGAAAAGATCATAGACTACCCTTTTTGCAGGGGGACCAGAATCTAATAATTGCCTCAGTATTAAGGAGGAGGTACAATATACCAGTATGTCCAACTGTCTTTCCAAAGACTTGTGTTTTGAATCACATGCTCACTGCTGAAAGGCTCTTTCCTGTTGAAAGGCTCAGTTGTCCCACTCCTTTAATGGTGCCTAAACCCATTTTATGATTATTAGCAGATGGATGGAGCTGATTTGGGGAAATTTAAGAAAACTTTGCTGTTTACATTTGAATTGTCACACAAGTTCTGCAAAAATAGTTTTGTGGTGGTACAAAAGCACATGGGGGTGACAGGTGACAAAGAACAGTTAAAAGAATGTATGCGGGATTGTCAGAGAAAATACTGGAGTGCTCAGGAGAGAAAAAGGATTCCTTCAATGAAAACAAAGAAAAATTGGGTGCACCTTCATGAGACTAATTAGCTTTGCAGTAAATGTCTCACATCTACACAGGCAGCCCTATTAGACCACAGGAAACTAATTAACTCGGCAGCAGAGTAGTACTTGTAAATAGACGTGTAGATGCTGACGTTACTGGCTGGGAGAAGAGGGGGCTTCAGTGTGGGGGCTGCCTGCTGGCTATCTCTGCACTGAAACATCCTTATGCCTCAGCCAGCTCCTCCACAGCACACTGAGCCAGATGGGAGCAGCCCTGGGCTGGCCAGCTGACCCCCTGGACCGCTTGCCAGCCGGGGCTGCTCTGCCTCGGCTCAATGTGCTGCAAGCCTGGGTGCATGTGTAAGTGCAGTGCCTGGGAGTAATAAACTCAGGCATGAACTGGACCAGCATTTTTCACTTTGCCTTAATAGTACGTTAGATGGGCCTTTGCAATGTCTGTCAACAAGCTAATGAAGGGTGGCAGATGGGAGTAAGAATATTTTTGGCTTTCCAAGCTAGAGATGCAAGTTAGACTGGTTGGTTATAATCACCCTGAATCCAGACTTGGAGGCCAGAGAATGCCAGTTTGCTCAGAAAACTGAGGCAAAGCTGAGAATTGCTTTGACTGGGGCCCTATGTAGAGAAAAAATATTGCCAAACAGTTAGGGTACACGGAGAGCCTTCAGAGATGTAGAAGACATAGCATGCACCTTGACACATGTAACATACTCTGACAAAATTGTTGTGAATTCTCGACCAACTCAAAGACAGTGAGATAGGTGTTGAACTGTACTGTACTCATGGCCAGCATATAGAAGAATGTACTTGGATTATTGTTACTCTGTCCTCTGTCTTCCCTATCCCTACTCAGCTGTTTGCATATATTGGAAAATCTGTTGCATGCTGTCATTAATCTGGGTTTATAAGAATTTTCCAGTACATGGACTGTGTCTTTAATCCTTACAGCACCTTACGTATCATGACCTAGAACTCTGACTGGAGCCTCTGGCTACCACTCAAATCTAAATTTCCCATTTAGCTCTGAGTTGACCAGTTTCTTTCTCATTAATAAACGGCAGCATTTTAATCCAAAAGATTGGGAACTGCAGGTAAGTCTTCACAATAAATGCAATGCTATGGGTACTGCATACTGAAAGCAATGTAGCTACATTAGGGTTGCACTGTTACTGATGATAAGGGAATCAGCATGTCAATATGACTAGATTGCTTTCAGTAGTCAAGCTAGCTTGTTCAGGTATGTTTACAGAGCAGTGTGCTCTGCCATGTAGAAATATAAGTGGGGCAGAAGTTGGCTCAAGTTTGGTTTTTACTTGACTCTACTTAAGCATTCAATTATTGCAGCTAGCTTTGTAAAATATTACTTATCCACTTGCAGATATCCATACTCTGAACAGGGTAGAAGGAGATGCACCTTTTTCTGCCACAGTATGTACCAGTACCTTGTTCTGAGCAAGGATAAATAAACCCTGTTTAGAATGGCATCACTTGTGTCACTTTGAATCATTTCTGTGCCAGGAAATACAAACATTGCAGCTATGATGGTTCAATGAATCTTGCAATTGTATTTTTACTTTGCTGCAGCCCAATCTTCATTTACAATTTTGACAGTTCAAGGAACTGACTCCATTCCCACTCAAGAGCTATTGTGGGCCTTGCTCAAAGGACCAGTTGAAGTACTTGACTACTCTTGGTTATGCCTAGTGTCCAGCATCCACTGTACCACTTTACTCCAAAATAGGCAAAGAAGGACACAATAAAGTCAGTTGAAATGAAACATAATTCATTTTAGCATACAAGTTATATTTTGCCTTGTAAGGGATTCACCTGAAAACTCCTAAGAAAAAATGTCAGTACAAACATGGGGACTCAGTCCCAAGTTATTTTCTGGAGTGTGGTTGGCTAGAGGAGGTCAGCAAATCAGACTCATCTCCCACATACGACAAAACTGAAAAGGGTCATTGTTGCATATCAAGGCTTGTCCCATCCCAATCCTACCCTTCATTGTCAGGTGAATGCAAAATAAATTCTGAATGACAGCCAGCATGGCTTTGTCATGGGTAGGTCTTGTCTTACCAATCTCATCTTCTTCTACGACCAGGACTGTCACCACCTGGACACAGGAGATGTTGTAGATGTTATATACGTAGATTTCCAAAAAGCTTTTGATCTAGTACCCCACGATATCCTAGTGGGAAAGTTGGAAGATTGTGGGCTCAACTGCTCAACAGTTCAGTGGGTAGGAAACTGGCTATGGGGTAGGACCCAGAGAGTTTTCATGAATGAATCTGTGTTGTCCTGGCACGAAGTGGCCAGTGGTGTCCCTCAGGGTTCCATGCTTTGACCACTGCTTTTCAACATCTTTATCAATGATTTGGATGGGGGAGTGATGAAAAGCTCATTGGACAGGTTTGCAGACAACATCAAGTTATGGGCCAGTGCAGTCATGCCACATGATAGGTTGCCGATACAGGTGGACCTGGACAGGCTCGAGAGTTGGACAGACCGGAACCAGATGAAGTTTAACACTCCAAGTGTAAGGTGCTTCACCTGGGGGAAAACAACCTTCAACATACATACAGGCTCAGTGGCGACAGCTTGACTTGCACCATGGCTGAAAGGGACCTAGGGGTAATGATTGACCATGGCATGAATATGAGCCATCAGTGTGAGGTGGGGGTCATCATGGCAAACAACACGCTGGCATGCATCAACCGATGCATCTCGTGTAAAACTAAGGAAGTTATACTGCCTTTGTACTCAGCACTAGTGAGACTGCAGTTGGAGTATTGCATCCAGTTCTGGGTGCTTCACTTCAATAAGGACGTGGAAAAACTTGAGAGGGTCCAGAAAAGAGCCACCCGTATGATCAGGGACTTGCAAGGCAAGCAATACAAGGAGAGGCTGAGGGACCTCGGTCTGTTTAGCCTAAAGAAGAGAAGGTTGAGAGGGGACTTGATAGCAGCTTACCACTATATCAGAGGAGTGCTTCAGGAACTCAGTGAGCAACTGTTCACTAGGGCACCCCCAGGGAAGACCAGGACCGATGGATATAAACCCCTGGAAGGCTACATCAGGCTTAATACGAGGAAAAAACTCCTTCACAGTCAGGGTGTCCAGACTGTGGAATAAACTCACTCCAGATGTGGTGCAGTCACCTACCCTGGAGGTTTTCAAGAAGAAACTAGACAGTCATCTTGCTGGGGTCACCTAACCCAGTTGTCTTCCTGCCGGGGGGAGGGGAGGGGGACAGGACCTGATGATCTGCAAGGTCCCTTCCAGCTCCTAACAATCTATGAATCTATAAATGACTGGCCTTGTAGCACATGTCTGTTGCTCCCTATCATACTTGAAGTGTGGTATATTTCCTCTGCCCCCCATCCCTTCATCCCCTTTGTTCTCTCAAACCAGACTTGTGTCCATTGCTAAAAAGGTGTGGTTTTTCACCCAAGGCTGACTAAAGTGCATCAGCTATTCTGAGGCAACAGGACCAGGCACTTAAGTTTTACCATAAGTTAAACTCACTTATGCCCCAGTAAGGGATTGACCTTAGTGTTTACCTCATGGTAAAACTAATGTACCTGATCTTTTCTGTGTTTTAACCACAGCATAGTTCACATGGTTTAGTTACGTCAAGGTAAGAACTTTTTGAGCAGTGAAGAGAAGCCTGCTTTGTTAGTTGGGCAGGCAGATACCAGCTTGCATAGCTTTAAATTCATGAGGTTTGTTTTTCTTTTTAAAAAGAGAACTGGAGCACTTCCTCCAGCATAGTTTATGTTTGCATTCTGCCTTTCTAGGGTACTAGAGGTTTGATTTAAAACCCCATTGAAGTTAATGAAAAGCCATCTATTGATTTCAGTAGACTTTGATTCTGACCCAACATTTCTTTGACAATATTTTTAAATATCTCTAATATGTAAAAATAACTAAAATATATGTGGCAGGAATTCATTGATAGGAACACAGAAGATATTAGTGGTGTGATTTGCATTATCAGTTGTTATTTTGGGAATGGTAAGTGGCAGATTAAATTTACCGTAGAATTTTCCTTTCTATTTTTAGGCACCAATCTGAGTGTGTATGCTTCATCAGCAAAGAGAATAATTCAGTGCATATATGCCAGATTTCTTAGCAACAAAATCTCTTCTCTTTTTTGTTAGGTGTCTGGCATGTAACATACAAAATGTTTTGCTGTAAGAGAATAATGGAAAGACATCAGTTGTGTAAAGAAGGTTCCTGAAGACATTTGTAGACATTGGTAACTAATAACCTTTATTTTGTCTCCAGCTACCTAACATTTATTTTAAGAATATTGGAACAAGGGTACATATCTCTATGATGGTAGAAAGGAACTCTGCTGCAACTACCACTAAAGCATGAAGAATTGTACCTAACAGACTAACTGAACCCGAGATGCATAATTCTGGGGTGGGAACTGTTTAACAGCTCATGGCAACACAAGACAAGCTAAGTGAGTGAGTTAAAGATATTGTGATAACTAAGACTTGGGGGCCAGGAACAGAGCGGAAAAGAGTGAGCTGGGCACACGTGCGTCCCTGTACACACGTGTGCCTCATTACCTGACTGGAGACAGCAGCAGCTGATCCCCCTAAAGTAAGTGGGGCAGGGGAGCTGGTGCAGCTGAACTGGAGCCAGAGGGGAAGCCCCCCAGACTCCTTTTAGCTGAGCTGGCTGGGAGCCACGCTCCTGAGCCATGCATGCGAACAGAGTGCGCAAACAGGGGGTGGCCTAGGGGGGATTGGCCCCCCCAAGCTAGGGACGCCCCCCCCCCCGGGGCTGACCCTTGGGGATTAGGGCACCAGCACCACCGGATCCCCCCAGCAGGGGAAAGTAGGGGTGGGACTCCCAGCAGGCACTTCTGGGAAGCCCGGAGTGCCTGACTGGCTGTTGGGGCAGCAGTGGGAAATTCAAACTGTGGCCTTTAAAAGCCACGGTTAGACGCAGCCCCTGGCACTTGGGAGCCAGGAGCAGAGCGGAAAAGAGTGCGCTGGGCACACGTGCATCCCTGTACATACGTGTGCCCCCTTACCTGACCGGAGGCAGCAGTGGGAGCAGCAGCAGCTGATCCCTCTAAGGTAAGTGGGGCAGAGGGAGCCGGCGTAGCTGAACCGGAGCCCAAGGGGATGCCCCCCCGACTTCTTTTAGCCGAGCTAGCAGGGAGCTGCACTCCCGAGCTGCACGCGCAAACAGAGCATGCTGGCGTTTGCGCCGGCGTTCATGCAGGTGGGCAAGCAGGAAGGGCCAGGAGACGGTCTTCAGCAAGGGTAAGGCAAAGGCACCACACAATAAATAAATAAAAATGGTGTCGATGCGCAGTGCTGCTAAGGCCCCTACCCGGCTGGTGCCGCCTACCCAGGGCTTCTCTGAGGTCTCCACCCAAACGGAGCCCACGGGGGGGCTGGCGTCATCCTCCCCCCTGACCTGTGAGGGATGCCCGGCAGGACCAGGGGGGCAGGGAAAGGGGGCCCTCACACCTGTTCTGCCAGTGCCCATCTTAGGGCCTTGGAGGCGCAGGTGAGGGAGCTCCAGGAGGAGATTAGCAGGCTCAGGGTAATCAGAGAAGCAGAGGATGAAATTGATAGTTATTTCCTTTCCCTGCAGGGCCAGGCACCAAAGGGAGAAGCACCCCGGGAGATGCCCTCCTCAGTGACCTGGCAGAAGGTTCTCTCCAAAGCCAGGGCAGCTCACCACGGTGCCCTACTAGTTCCCCCAGTCCAGCTTGAGAACAGATATGAGGCCCAGCCATCATTGGGGGAGGAAGGAGAAGAGGATAACCCTTGAGAGGAGCCGCTCCATGCACAGAGCAGGCTGAAGGAGGCAAGTTGACCCAGAAGAAGAGATGATGAGTGCTCATCATAGGCGACTCCATTCTGAGATGTACGGAGGGTCCCATCTGTCACCAGGATCCCTTGACACGCGAGGTGTCCTGCTTACCCGGAGTGAGGATTCAGGATGTGACGGAGAGGATCCCGGCCATTATTTGGCCCACGGAATACTACCCCATGGTATTAATTCATGTGGGCATGAATGATGTGGCCGAGAGAAGACCTGATTGCCTGATGAAGGACTGCCAAGCTCTGGGTGGCAAGCTGAAGGAGATAGAGGCACAGGTGGTCTTCTCCTCTATCCTTCCAGTGAGAGGATGGGGATGACGCCATGAGAACTGCATCAGAGATGTCAACTTGCGGCTTTGGAAATGGTGTCTCAAGGCGGGCTTCGGCTTCCTTGATCACGGCCCATACTTCCAGATGAGAGACATGCTTGGGTGGGATGGGCTTCATCTCTCCCCCAAAGGTAAGCGTGTGTTCTCTTTCAGGTTGGCTGATCTCCTTCGGTGGGCTTTAAACTAGGCTCATCGGGGGAAGGGGAGGATGAGGTCGGAGGGAGCACTGGAACGCCAAACCATGAGTCACCCATTAGTACAGCCCAGCCAAGACTGACAATGAGCACATGAAATACCCAGGTAAGTGACAGGGGCCCAAATAGTCCTGGAGTTAGGGAGGCGGGGTGTTCACCTTCAGGAGGCCTTAAATGCCTATACACCAATGCTCGTAGTATGGGGAACAAGCAGGAGGAACTTGCCCTCCTGATAGCTAATGCAAACCCAGACATAGTGGGGCTCACCAAAACATGGTGGAATCCAACTCATGACTGGGCAGTGAACATCAAGGGCTATAGGCTGTACAGGAGGGATAGAATAGGGAGGAAAGGTGGAGGTGTGGTGCTCTACATCAAAGAGAAATTCACATCCTCAACAAGCAGCACTGGGTCAGAGGAGGGGCAGATTGAAGTGCTCTGGGTCAGGTGGAAAGGGACTTAACAATGGGGGTCTACTACAGACCACCCAACCAGGGGGAAGAACTTGACCGGGAATTCTCAGGTCAGCTTGCAGAGGCAGTTAGGTCAAAGGATGTGGTCATCCTGGGGGACCTAAACTATCTGGACATCTGCTGGGAAGAGCAGTCATTCAGGTCTGACTGCTCACATAAGTTCCTAGCCATGCTACAGGACCTCCATCTAACCCAGGAGGAGCACAGTCCCACCAGGGGAAATGCCATCTTAGACCTGGTCCTGGCCAAAGGCGACAACCTGGTGAGGGGGCTGTGGATGCTTGATCACCTGTGTGACAGTGATCATTGCCTACTGGAATTCACCATCCAGCACAGGGTGGCAAAGGCCTGTAGCAAGACAGTAACCCTGGACTTCAGGAGGGTGGATTTCAATGAGGTAAGGAGATTAGTCGGGGAGAGACTGAGGTCCTGGAAGGGAGGGGAGTTGGGAGTCCAAGAAGAGTGGTAATTCCTTAAGGAGATGATCCTCCAAGCTCAAAGGGTGGCAGTCCCAACAAGGGTCAAAGGGAGCAAGAGTGCTCAAAAGCCCCTTGGCTAACAAAAAGATCCAGGAACATCTCAAGGCTAAAAAGGAGGCGTACACCCAATGGAAGGGAGGGGCCATCACCAGGGAGGACTATACAGCCATTGCTTGGGTTTGTAGGGGGGCTGTTAGGAAGGATAAGGTGAAGATGGAACGGGGACTAGCAACCCGGATCAAGGACAATAAGAAGTCCTTTTTTAAATGCATAGGGGGTAAAAAAAAGGTTCCAGGTAACGTAGGGCCTCTGCAGGACATGCTAGGAGGTCTGGTGGTCGCACCAGACATCAAAGCTAACTTATTTAACAACTTCTTTGCCTCTATTTTTCTGAGCAGGAACCAGGTCATCCCCCCCATCATGATCCTTGACGGTCCCAGGGGAGGCGCAGCCAGGCCCAGGGTCGGAGTGGACCTAGTCAGGGACCTCCTGGTGGGACTGGATGTGTCCAAATCAGCAGGTCCTGACAATTTCCACCCCAGAGTGCTGAGAGAATTAGCGGAGGTCATTGTGGGTCCACTGGCACGGCTTTACGAGCACTTGTGGTGCTCTGGTGAGGTGCCAGAGGACTGGAAGAGGGCCAAGGTGGTCCCCATTTTCAAAAAAGGGAGGAGGGAGGACCCAGGAAACTATAGGCCTGTTAGTCTTACCTTGGTCCTGGGGAAGCTCTTCGAAAAAATTATCCAGGAGCACATCTGCGAGGGACAAGCAGGGGAGTGTATGCTTAGGGGCAATCAACACAGGTTCATCAGAGGCAGGTCCTGTCAGACCAACCTGATGGCCTTCTATGACCAGGTCACTAAATCCTTGGATGCAGGCATCGCGGTGGATGTAGTCTTTCTGGACTTTAGAAAAGCCTTCGACACTGCCTCTCACCCCATTCTCATTAAAAAATTAGGCGACTGTGGTGTCGATCCCTACACGGTCAGATGGGTCACCAGTTGGCTGGAGGGCTGTGCCCAGAGAGTGGTGGTGGATGGGTCTTTTTCGACCTGGAGGGATGTGAGCAGTGGGGTTCTGCAGGGCTCGGTCCTCAGTCCTACGCTGTTCAACATCTTCATCAGTGACTTGGATGAGGGGGTGAATAGCACCTTGTTCAAATTTGCAGATGACACTAAGATGTGGGAGGAGTTGGGCACACTAGAGGGGAGGGACAAGCTGCAGTCAGATCTGGACAGGTTACAGGGATGGGCAGATGAGAATAGGATGGGTTTCAACACTGACAAGTGCAAGGTACTGCACCTGGTGAGGAAGAACCAGCAGCATGCCTACAGGCTGGGGAACTCTCCTCTTGCCAGCATAGAGGCAGAAAAGGCTCTTGGAGTCGTTCTTGACTCAAAGATGAACATGTGGGGATGCAGTCAGAAAAGCTAACTGCACCTTGTCATGCATCCACAGATGCATCATGAGCAGGTCCAAGGAGGTGATCCTCCCCCTCTATGCGACACTGGTCAGGCCGCAGTTGGAGTACTGCATCCAGTTCTGGGCGCCGCACTTCAAGAGGGATGTGGACAACATGGGTCCAGAGGAGGGCCACTCACATGATCAGGGGGCAGCAGGGCGGGTCCTATGAGGATTGGCTACGGGATCTGAACCTGTTCGGCCTCCACAAGAGAAGACTGAGAGGGGATCTGGAGGCCGCCTATAAACTGGCCAAGGGAGACCAGCAGGCATTGGGGAAGTCCCTGTTCCTCCGAGCACTACCAGGAGTAACAAGGAATAACGGCCATAAGTTGACAGAGAGCAGATTCAGGCTAGACATCAAAAGGCACTAGTTCACAGTTAGGGTGGCTAGGATCTGGAACCAACTTCCAAGGGAAATGGTCCTCGCTTCTACCCTGGGGGTCTTTAAGAGAAGGCTAGATAGACACCTTGCCGGGGTCGTCTGACCCCAGTACTCTTTCCTGCCCAAGGCAGGGGGTCGGACTTGATGATCTGCTCAGGTCCCTTCTGACCTTACTAACTATGAAACTATAAAGCAGACAGACCGTACAATAACTACTTATTGGAAAGAAGTTGGACTTTTCTAGGACTGGGCAGTGTACAGCTCTGCTTTTCACGGAAAGTACTACCATGGGATCCATAGTAACAATAAGCAGAGCTACTTTTCAGGATTTCTCTCTTTACTAACAAGAATTTTATTTAGGTTGAGTTGCAGCCATTTCACTTTCATCCAGATCCCTATCACACTTTATTCCTTAACTATGATCAAATGAGCAGAAGGACATGGGAATATGATGACTGACTGGGGAGAGAACAGGCATGTTTTCTGTTGCTGTAATTAGATGCAACTCCACTGAAGAGAAAGAAGTTTGCTCAAGTTGCATGAACAGGGAATGTGGCTCTTGGTATGTTTTTTTTACAAAAACATCCAGCATTCTATATACACTGCAGTTTAAACCAGTGTTCATTTTTAGTGCTGTGAATGATACAAATGCTTAGTGCTGTAACTTCTCTTAAGATGCAGACAATAAGCTGGGCTCATGTTTATATTCACTTTTCCCAAGGTCTCCTTTTCAAATTGGAGTAATGTTTTTAAAAAAATTGATACAAAAACTTCTGGAGTCAGGAATCGGAACCAGTTCTGTCTGACTAGTTTTAATAGTAGAGTAATTACTAAGCAGTTAAAAATATTCTGTTTAAAAATAATTTCAACAGTGAGTTTGTGCAGTTAAGTCCTTATGTACACTGTATTTGATTTCTCTTCCCATTTGCACTGGCATAAATCAATGATAACTCCATGAAGGTAAAACTCTGTTAGTTCAAGGAAAATTGGATCCATTGCTTTGTTGTGGTTACTTTTAAACAGGCGTTGAAAGTTGTTACAGTACTATTAGTACATTGATTGGGTTTTTTTTTTAATATTTCAGCTTGCTATGTATTTTTCTGTCCTTGGTGTATGAGTTATTTTAATGCTACGGACATTCTTATCTCATGACAGCAGCTCATTATTTATAGAGCTGCCATTTACTTGTGTGATAATTTTCATGGATGTACGGTGTAGTGCCAGAATGCTTTCTGCTCCAGCCTTCTGCTCAAAGTGCATTAGCCTCAGTGTCAAAAGGAAAGCAGAATAAAACAAACAACAAGTGCTGGTTCTCAACAGTTTAGGCTTTACCCAAAATTTTTGTGGTACTCAGAAGCTCATGTAAGCAATTTCCCTTTCCCTCCAAGTACTTGTCATAGGACTATCTGTGAGTCATTTTTAGACTTTGCATGTAATTGCTATTCCCTTGGAAAATTAGTGCTTAAAAACCAAGACTTTTTACCCAGTCATGGAGTTTACTTGTAGTTTAGTGAGTACCTGTGAGGGTCTGGGGTTTGGCCCCAAGGATGAGCAAATCTGACTTCTAATCCTCATTTAGGCTAGGTACAGGCCTTACACTTATCACATGATAAGTGCACAGGAAGCTCTCTACAGCCATAACCGAACAGACACTCACAGCACATAGAGTGCTTTAGAAATGGTGGATTCCACTCTAAGTTGACCCTGGATGAGTGCATGAACGAAGTGTGACCCCAGGTGTTGGGGGGTGCATAGCGGCGGTGTGAGTGCAGCGGTGGTAACTGGGGAGCTCCCGCAGATGGCACCAGTGGTGTCGGCAGGGGGCAATCACCATGACCAGGGCTTGGCGACCACCCGCAGATGCCATCGGTAGCATTGGCGGCAGCCAGCAGTAATCACTGACTGCCCACAGACGCTGCCAGCTGTGGCACTGCCTTTTTGTAGAGGGTGCACCACCACACTCAGGGGATGCACACGAACCCATATGCACCCCCTACAAATTGCCAGTGGATGAATGTGATATCAGACTAAAGTGATTTAGGTTAGAATGCTTTATTGAACGTCTGTACCACATCCCATTGCGAGTCAAGGGAGGTCACAATCCATCAGCTTCCCAGGGCCCCTCCCTGGGTGGTCTGCTAGCTTTGGCCACTGCTTAACTGCTCTGAGTGACTACCAGCCAAGTCCTTCCCCTGGGCTGTCGGGGAAAGGAGGCAGAAAAGGCTGTCTCCTCCCTGCATGGCTGGGTATGGGGGGAGAAGGGTGGTATGGAGCCCCCCTGCTGCATGATCCCCCAGCTTGCTGGCTCAGGTCTTGGGGGGCTGGGCTGGGCCTGTGTTGCAGGGGGGTCTCCGTTCCCGTGCCTGCCTGCCCCCAGTTCCTGGCATAGTGAAAAGCTGCACATGGCTCTGATCTACAGCTGTCAGGAGGCTGGGGTGGGCAAGTGGCAGAATGGAGCCCCCTCTGCCATGTAGACCCAGCCTAGTCCCTCTCCCAAGACATAAGCTAGCAAGCTGGAGGGGGCCCCACATAGTAGGGTAGCACTGTTTCCCCTGCCTATTGCTCCCCAGCAGCTGGCACTGGCAGCAGCCAGCTGGCAGGGGGTTGGGGATGGGCAGAGGGGCCACACTGGCCAATCAGGGGTGGCCAGCTGCTTGGCTGGGCTTGGCATTCTTTGGCAGCCTCCTGGGAGGCATCTGGCCTCAGCTAGTGCAGGCAGGGCCTAAGTCCCCCCCAACAACAATAAAAATTTTTCTGTTTGCTCCTGACCTAGAGCACTTTGAGTAAAGCATGATACTTAGAGCATTTTTGCTTCAGGCTTTTTGAACATCTGTACTTAGCCTTAGAGACTATTATGAATTTTTAGTAGATCTGCATTACAGAGACAAACGTGTCTGTCTTCCCCTAGTTCTTTATCTCTTCATTTTATTTCTTCTTCTTTTTTTAAACGCACAAGCAGCCTCACTGTAGCAGAATCCAAAATGTAGTAGTGGTGGAGAGGTGGAGAGTAAGTGGGGTCGGCTCCATGTTTGTTATTTCATTTACTATCATTGCTGTGTCTGTGACAATGTGTTGAAGTATTGATTGAGGAATTTAGCTTTCATTTGTGTGAACCAAGTTCAGACTGACTTCATTTAGCTTTTGGGTGACTGGACTGCCATCTTGTCTGATATTCAAAAATCAGGGCAAAATTAGAGATGGGGCCCAAATAAAATTTCTGGCTTTTGGATATACTGAGTTTTGGAGAAATGTCCTCTTCCTTGGGTCTCTCAAGTATATTTTATCAAGCCTTGTAGCAACATGATACTGGTAATACCCCTCGGGAACAGGTGTGCGGCCCTGGCCCCCCTGGAGGAGGAAGCAGAAGAACAGGTCCTCAAAGAAAGTGAAGCCATTTGACCTACATCACTGGCTCAGAAGAAGCATACCCCAAGGAGAAGGAGGCACAAAGTTCTGGTCATTGGGGACTCCATCCTGAGGGGAACTGATGGTTCAATCTGTTGCTTGGAGCCCTGGTCACTGCAGGTCTGCTGCATGCTCGGAGCGAGGATTCGCAATATCACAGAGACCATCCCTAAAATCATCAAGCCCTCTGACTACTACCCACTGGTTGTGGTCCATGTGGGTACAAAGGATGCATCCAAGGGCAAGCTGGATAACATCATGGAGGACTACAAGGCCTTGGAACACCAACTGAAGAAGACAGGAAACCAGGTGATATTTTCCTCCATTCTCCCGGTAAGTGGACTGGGTAGGCGTCATGAGGCCTGCATTGATGTGGTTAACCGGTGGCTTTGGAGCTGTTGCCACGAGGCAGGCTTCAGGTTTTTTGACAATGACCCATGTTTTTGTAAGGAGGGCATGCTGGGGTAGGATGGGCTTCACCTCTTTACCTGTAGGTTGGCTGATCTCATACAGCAGGCTTTAAATTAGCTTCGCCGGGGGACAGGGCCGCTTCGAGTGGAGAGGATGCTTCAGCAGCATGCAGGGTGACAAGGGGAAGGGAAGCCCAGGTAAGCATCAATGTCCGGGGAGCAGGGAGCCACAACTGTCCTGGGAGTGGGAGGGAGGCACGTGTACCCTCAGGAGGCCTCAGGTGCCTCTACACTAATGCTTGTAGTATGGGGAGTAAGCAGGAGGAACCGTGCCTCCTGATTGGGAATTAGAAACCAGACTTAGTAGGGCTCACAGGAACCTGGTGGGACCCTACCTATGACTGGGCAGCAGGCATTTGGGGATACACCCTATATAGAAGAGACAGGACAGAGAGGAAAGGTGTGAGGGTTGCGCTGTATGTCAAAGACCACCTCACATCATCAAGGATCAGCTTCGGGTTAGAGAAGGGTCGGGCAGAGACACTATGGGTAAGACTACAAGGGGGGCATGGCGAAAGGGACCTTACGGTGGGT
>NW_017728995.1:37614440-37615579 GCF_001723915.1 Gavialis gangeticus
AGGTCCCTCCTGACCCTAGCTACTATGAAACTACTATAAGGAAGATCCAAGGAGTTGCAGCGGTGCAGTTGCACTCTGCTTTGATTCTTGCTCTACCTAGATTTAAAGCTAACTGCCTGGGAGGGCCAACAGCATTTCTACTTAGGCACTGCTGAGGGAGTCAATTGGCATTATGGCTCATTATAGTCTACCTGATTCCTGCCAGTCTCTCTTCAATGATGTTAATGACCCTCTTTCCTTTTTAATAGTCCTGATGTTCCACTAATCAAGCTATCCCTTCATCAGCAATTTGGATGTCTGTTAGCCATTCCTAATAATATTTCTCTTCTGTTTCACAGCCCTGCAGACTGTGCCTAGTTCTAGCTAAAAACCTTAACTCAGGTGGGGTAATTTTAACTCAGGTGTGCAAATGACTAACAGTGGAGTGTTGGCTGCACTGTTAAGAAGGCTGGATTGTGTATTTTGAATCTAAATAAGAGATCTACACTTAATTATAATGGCTACAGGACTAATAAGTGGCATCTTTTGACTATTTTTGCTAGTTCATAGTGTTTTTTTAAACTTAACATATACTTTAGAAAATTAATGCACATTCAAAAAAAGTTGTACGTACTTCTGCTTTGATCTTAAACTGAATAATGTAGGTCTGGGCCTCTAGCATATTAGTAAATCTTCTAGTTTCTCTTTAGTGGAGAAAAATATGTGTTATTTTGCTGTATCATACAATCTGTTCCCCCCTTTTCAAAATCCTACACCCACCCATAGCAATGCTTTTGTCCCCCTGCTTTAACTGTGGGAGGTTAGAGTGTTCTTGGTCTTTTAGTGCAACAGGTTAGATAGTGCAGTTTTAGGAACAGGTCAGACAAACACTTGTTTGAAGGGATGGGTTGGATAGGGATGGTTTAAACTGGGGGTTCAATTAGATGTCCTCCTGAGGTCCTTTCTAGCCCTACTTTTCTGTGATTCTATGGAAGTTGGGCCTGGGCTTTGCAGGCCTTTGTTTTGTAATTTAGGCCCATTTCTAGTTAAAGGTTGCTCCTGTTATATTATGTTATGCTCCTGTAGACTTACTGTCATGTTCTAGTTTAAGATGGATGTAGGCTGAAGGAGACGGGGGCACAGGTGGTGTTTTCCTCTCT
>NW_017728995.1:37618070-37622865 GCF_001723915.1 Gavialis gangeticus
CTGACCCTAAATCTATGAAACTATGAAACTATGAAACTAGGTCTGGCTTAACTGGCAAAGCTGCCACAGCATATTAGCTTGGGCTTTTGACAAGGCATCTAAGGGTAAAGCACCATATCTGATATGGAGGGAAGGGGAAGGTCAGGAAACAAAACTCTTGTGCATAGTAAATCTCTTCTCCCTCTCCCTCTCTCTGTTATTAAATTGATTAACATTGTAATCTGTGGAAACCTTATCCTGAAGAAAGAGCTCAGAGAGAAAGATAACTGTCCTGTGCTTTTTCTTTCTGCATGTTAACAAATTGTTTCATAAATTAACTCTGAGATGTAATTATAAATATGGTCTTCTGATGCCAGATATTTCATGTTGCCTTGTAGCGCTTATTAAAGCACACAACCACAACATTCAAAAGCAGGGACAAAATTAAACTATCCTGCTGTTACAAAGTCACATTATTATAAATATTCTTTCCGCTTAAGGCAAAATCCTCCTCTTCCATCTCTGTGTCATGTGCTGCTGCTAGAGATAAGAAGTATAGGTCCAGGAACACTCCTGCAGGGGAGGTGTAGGGTGGTTTGAGGAGGACTGAGGTTTAAGCGTGATCTGCTGCACATAGTGCTGCTAATTCAAAAAAGGAGTTCTGGATAGGCACCTCAGCACGGGTGCATAACAAGCCCATAAATTTAAGTGTTTTAGGACCTGTCCTGTACTGTATAGCATGCAGAGCCCTATCTCAATTAGGCCATGATCTACAGCTCAGAGACATCAATGAAAAGATTCCTGTTCACTTCAGTGATCTTTGAATCAGGTCCTTAGCAATCAAGAGGCGTGTCTACACGAGATGTTGACTGCAGAGGAAACTAATTAGCTCCACAGTAAATGTTTCGGCATCTGATGTGTGGCCCCATTAGACTGTAGGAAACTAATAAACTCTACAGCAGGGTAGTACTTGGAAATACAAGTACTACCCTCTTCTGGAGTTTTTTATTTTGCAGCACTGCACATGTAGACAGTGACATGGCTGACTGGGGCACAAGGGTGCTTCAGTGCAGAGGTGCCTGTTGGTTAGCTCCACATTGGAGCACCCTTGTGCCTCAGCCAGCCCCTCTGCAGCACATTGAGCTGGGTCAGAGCAGCTCTGGGCTTGCAGTCTCACTGCTCCTTTCCCTGCCCCCTCCACCGGACCCAGCTGGGACTGCTCCAATACAGCTCAATGCGCTGTGGTCCCAGGTGCATGTGCAAATGCAGTGCTTGGGAGCAATTATCTCTGGTGTGATAAGCACTGGAGTCTATTGCTCCCTTATTAATATGCACATGTAGACGTGCCCAAGGACTGGTAGGGCTGAACAGTGCCCTTCACTTATGCTGGCTACTAATTTCCCTGTCTCCTTTTCTTACCCTTCCAATACTTGTATATCTTTTCTCAACAGACCTGCACAGAATGGGCTTCTGTCCTTTATTTTCTAATCCAATGGTTAAAATTAAAATATTATTATTTCCTCCATGCCAATTAATTTTTGTTTCTTGCAGTCCCTAATCCATGCTAGAAGCTCTCTGGAATAGCCCCAAATGAATATTAATAAAACACAATTCATATACGAAAGGTTTTGAACAACAGATGTTTTCCATTAAGTTAGAAATTGTGGGAGGATTATATACACTTTAATCATTGTATAATATTGTACATTTTAATAAGACTGAAATCAAAACACAAATCAGAAATTTAAAGAACAACAATAACAAAGGAATTATGTCCAAAAGTGATTTATAAACTTAAAAAAACTCATAAAATTCACAATGTGCATTAATGCTTATTATCCTAATTACAGCTGTCTTTTGAGGCATGCTTTTGTATGAAGTAATTGATTTTGATGCATCCAGATCCATAATACATAACTTGTTTCAGTCAGTTATCTCATTGTAGAGCCTACAAAGGTGGGGACTGTTATTTAAATATATTTTAGTCTGGACTTTTCATCACTTTTGCATACATATCTTAAGTGGTCCTATTTGCCTTCAAGTGTGTCCAGTATGAGGATTTTCTCAAAGTTAACGTAAACGTTTCCTAATTCACAACAGTAAGTTTAGAAAAGTTCCCTAATATGTGCATGCATATGCCACTGACTGAAAATATAGATTACTTTTGATTTAAATTACCTACTCCCCCAATCACGGCTAACACATTATTATGTCTCATTTACCTTTTTTACTCTGTAATGTTTATCTCAGCTAACCTTAGAATTGTTTCATTATGAAATGCACTCTGTGACATTCATAGTGCTTAGAACTGATAGGAAGGATTCATATGACTGGGAGATCAATATAGTACTTATGTATTGAAAATTAATTTGAAATAATTAGGAGGTCAGAAAGGAATGTTGTGTGTGTGCATATGTGTGATGGGGGTTTCTAGGCCCCACACGAACCCTGTCAGAGTTATTGAGCTGTTGTGTGTCAAGCTGTTGAGTTATTGAGCTGTTGTGGGTCCACCTGTGAGCAATGTCAAGCAATGAAGGGAAGGGGTAAAGGAAATGTGTGTGGCAGTGGTGGCCTGTCAACAAATCAAAAACCTCCCACTGAACTAGTGTTTTAAGACTCTTTCACAGGGGCCTGCTAGTGTGCCTGAGTAGGACCACTATCTGTCAGGGACTGCTGTATGGGAGCCTGGTCATCCCATGGTCTGCTGCTCTGTTTGTGTTTCTTATTTCCTATGGACTGCCTGGAAAGGGCTGATTTACTTGGATTCAGCTGGAGGGCTAATTCTCCTGCAAACTGGCTTGTGTTATGTTTGCTGGATGTTACAGATGCAAGTCTGGGTGAGTGCCAGCTCCTGTTATATCCCTAAGGGTGTCCTGGAAGAGGAGTCATGCAATAGTACTAAAGTTATGCTGGCAAAATGCTGGCAAAATAATTTGGTATATTATGTAGTTAGTACATGCTTGTCTTTAGTAAAAACGGCTTTGTAATTTTATTACAGCACTGTGTGCCTAATGTTTGATGGAAAGTTACAGGTATTAGTAGATCTTTCTGTTGCCCAGAAACCCCAGTCAGGCTTAGAGCCATGCTTGGTTGAGAACGCCCTCAAACATAGGAGCCATTTTCCCTAAAAGTTAATAGTCCAGGGGCTAGATTGTCCATTGCAACTAGCCCTCGCTTAAAGGGCTTAAATCTAAACAGTAGCAGGATCTGATAGACGGATGTGAGATGCTGAAAGTGAGAAAGGGAAGACAAGGGAGATAGAAATAAAACAGAAAAACAACGTCACCTTAGTCTTTAGAAGCTATTTGAAGGCAGATGGGTTAATGTTTTTAGTATGTTTTCTCTTTTAATAATAAATGTATGCTTGGAAAAAGGACATTCTTTGTATGTCATTCCATTTGTGGCCCACATTCAGATATAGCATGTAAGAGAGAGTACTATTTCCCCCTTTGTGCTGTCATTTTATTTGCTCTGATATTTCATATGATACAAAACTTTACAAGTAAATCATTTGCATTGGTGCATCAGTAAGTTTTAACCTTGTGTTTATTGACCTCCACGTATGACTATTACGGTCAGATTCAAGATATCAAATCGGTTTTACTGGGGAGACTATTAACCTAAGCCATGTTTAGCACCCATAAACTCCTGGAGCATGAGTTTGGATAGCTAAATCTGGCCCCTAATTAAGGAAGATATTTCTCTACTGTCTTGCACCTTGTAAGACAGATGTCTTGTAGTTTTCACACCTGTGAAAAAGGGTATAAAGTATTATCACTGTGAACTTTTATCTTGTTCTGCAGCGAACTTTGAGCTCTTCTGTCTGAAAATCTCAGTTCAATAATACCATGGAGCTCTTAGTGACATTAGATAAAGGAAGGTGCCTACCCAGAGGACCATCACACAGTGAAGAGATAGAAAAATGACATTCCTGCCCCTCCCCCTCCCAACACCCTCAGATTTAATAGGAAGTGTTATTAAAATGTCACTGAACGCGTATTTCCCATTGTTCAGCTGGAAGTCATTGGCTTTCATTGTACATTCTGAAGTCAATGACAAGGACATTAACTTCAGGTGGAACAATGGGAAATACGCATTCAATGACATTTTAATAACCCTTCTCTATTAGAACATTCCATTTTTTTCAACACCTTCAGATTCTTTGTGACTGTAAAGCATAATGGTCCTCCAGGTAGGTTGTTTTCTCTGTCTGAAGTTGATTGTTACTGTGGGCTTCAAAAACAACAACAAAGAAACCCACACTACCAATAGCTCCTGTAATGTGTACATTCAACAGGAGTATGAACAAGGAACAGAGACAGTTTGCAATGTCCTGCACAACTCTTTTTACTCTCTTGACCATTAGCTGTTATTTTTTTAAAGTTTCAGATGTGAGCGCAAGGGTAGCACCACCCTTTAACAGGTGCCCTGACCTCTGGACACCAAGTTGGAGCAGAATTCTCATCCCCAGCCCCTGGAAGTCCCTCCCCTTGCCCCTGGAAGTACTCTCTTTTTGGAGGGGGAGGGTTGCCATCTTGGAACTGAAAAAATCTAAATCATATACTAAAAGTCAAACATCTACTATAATATATGAATAGGCTGATAGGCATCTGGCTGGGGTCAGCCGACCTCAGCACTCTTTCCTGCCTAGGCAGGGGTCGGACTCGATGATCTGTTGAGGTCCCTTCTGGCCCTAGCATCTCTGAATCTATGAACATTTTAATTTTATTTCAAAAAATACTTGTATCCTGATTGGTATGTTTTTGTATAGTGTATACAGGCAGTCCTTGACTTATGGCATTTTGACGTACAGCGA
>NW_017728995.1:37627865-37631967 GCF_001723915.1 Gavialis gangeticus
TATTTCAAAAAATACTTGTATCCTGATTGGTATGTTTTTGTATAGTGTATACAGGCAGTCCTTGACTTATGGCATTTTGACGTACAGCGATTTGCATTTGCGGTGCTCTGCCATTTACACCCATGTTATTACTTAGGCGCTGGATCCTCGCACTTATGACATGACGGCTGCACACAAACGTATATACATAACCCAGTCAGTCTGCTTCCTGATGCGCTCTGGTGTGTAAATTTCTTGTATTCTCTGGATTCTTCATGCATGTTAAGCTTTTTTATATATTCAGTTCTTAAAAATGGCTGATAAAAGAAAAAGAAGCCCTTCTAAATTCCATGACCTTGATGAAGGTGTTCCTGCCTTTATGTGATTAGTTACTGTATTGCTATGTTTAATAGCTTTATATACAGTACACTTTAGAAAGCTTTGTACTGTACAGTGTATGTCATTTATAGTTGATTAAATAGTTGATTTAAATATGGTGTTTATGGTCATTTCTATAAAAAGTTGGGCATTGGGCCCTTGGTCAGGAATGTAACCCCATATTATAACATTATTTCTATGGGAAAATCAGATTCGACTTTCATCATTTCAACTTACGGTGCCTTTTCCAGGAACGTAATCTGCTATAAGTGCAAGGACTGCTTGTATAGAAGTGATTGCATAATAGGACAAAAATAAAGTCTTACTTTTGCATATTGTGTGTGTGGGATTGTGTAGGGTGTGGTTGGGGGGGGGGTGTGTGTGTATGATAGGGTGTGGGGTGTGTATTTGGGTAGGTGTATTTGTGTGGGTGTGTGTTGGGGGGTTGTGAGGGGGTGTGTATAGAGGGGTGTAGGGTATATGTGGGGGCAGGGTATGAGTATGTAGGGTTTATAGGGTGTGAGAGAGAGTGGGGAGGGTGTGGAGACTCCTCTACACACTCCCCCCATAGTGTGCAGCTCCTGTTGCTACCACTGGCACAAGGCAGTAGGCCCTCAGGGTGCTCATGGCCCGTGCAGGTGCAGCCACTCAGTGTTGCGCATTGGGAGCTGCACTTCATAGCAGGAAGTGAAGCCAGGCTGCTCCGCCTCTATTGTGTGGGGCTCCCTGCATCTCATGTGCTGCTCCTGGGACTTGTGTGCCAGCAGGGGGAAGCCCCATGCGATGGAGCTGGCTGCCTTCCCCACTCCCTGCTCCCATGACTCCACTGGAAGTGGTGGGGAGCCCTGCACCCTGCCCCCCCAGCAGAGTCCCAGGACCTGCACGTGGCAGCAAGGAATGGGGAAGGCAGCCAGCTCCATTGTGTGTGGCTTCCCCCCAGTGTGCGAGTCCTTACACCCCACATACTCATACCTATACTCTGTCCACCCAAGCTCTGTGCTCCCACCACTCCCCTGGCATGATTCTTCAGTGAAGGACATCTATTTAAAATTTTCTGTCTCCATTTCTGGGAAAAATATTAAAGAATTTAGGAAAAATCTATACAAAAAGCCTACTCTAGTATAAATTTTTCTACATTTTTAGTCAAGATGGGGGAAACTGAAGCAGTTTGCTGAAAACTACCAGATGTAGTTAAGCTGGGATATTCCTGATAAAGTTCCAAAATTCAACTTGGAACAAGAACCATGTTCAAAAAGGACTTAGAAAGTCAAGATACAATAACTTAAGTCAGGGGTTGTCAACCAGGGGTACTTACGCTATAGGGGGTACACACAGGTGGGCAGGCAGGCGGGGGCAAAGCATGCTCTGGGGCACAGTGGTGGCATCTCCTCGGGTGTGTTCCCATACTCTGCTTCTTATCCAGGGGAGAAGGCGGGGCACGCTGGGTGCTGCTGGCCCCACGCGGCACACTGCGGCGCCTGACTGCTCCCCAACTCAGCTCACTCTCTGTGCCCGCTCCCAGGAGCAGGGCCAAGGGGGCAGGGGTGAGGGCAGTGGGGCCCCTCTGCGGCCACACACGCACTGCCCAGATGAGGCGGGGTGAGGGTTTGTATGTGGTGGCTGCTGCCATCACCATCACCCACTGTTCTGTGCTGCTGCTGCTGCCATGCCCATGCTGCTTTCCTGTGGCCCATCACATATGCAGTTCCATGGGCTGCTGACAGATGGCGCACAATTGGCTGGGCGTGAGGCCTGTTAGCAGCCTGCAGAGCCACACATGCGACAGGCTGTAGGAAAGTGGTAGTGGCACAGCAGTGGCGGCAGCGTGGGGCAGTGGGTGGTGGTGATGGTGGCAGCCACAGTGTGCAAGCTCCCCCTCCCCGCCCCATCTGGCTGTGAGGCCGGGCAGTGTGTGTGTGGCTCACAGAGGGGCACTGCTGCCCTCGCCCCCCTAGCCCTGCTCCTGGGAGTGGGCACAGAGACACACTCCCACCCCCCACGATCTCAATCTGTCTCCCTCAGCCCCTTCCCTCTTCCCTGCTGTGCCCCATCCTCCCCCCCCACGTTTACGTGCTGGGGTGTGTGTGTGTCTGCATCTGCCTGCGTGTGTGTCTGTCCCCTGCCCACCCATCCGGAGCAGGCACATGGTGTCACAGGGCTCTTGGGACAGCGGCAGTGGGGTGCAGAGTCCAGTCTGCAACAGCAGCTGCCTCTGCCTTGTGCACAGATTGGGGGGACACATGCCCCCTGGACCCTAAAACAACAAAAAAAAATATAAAGTGGAACAGGAGCTGAAACTTTGAGGCAGAAGGGGTACGTTTGTTAAAGAAGGTTGAAAACCCCTGGCTTAAGTCCATTTCCCAGTATGTGCAGAAGGTGGATTAATTATTAAAATGACACTAAACCTGGATTCTGTCAAAAAACCTAGAATAATTTTCTGTGATTATTTTGCATATCCTAAAACATGCATTATTTACAATGATACTGACAATTAATGAGAGAGGAAATGGAAGTCTAGGAAGAAAAAGACACTGATTTAGTTTTGTGTACTAGATGACTTGTAGACAGTTGGTCTCATTACACTGCAGATGTGAGGCATGTGAAAACTTATTTTAATGTTAATGAAATAGAAATTCTGTTTTATTGAGTGTTTCAAAGGACTATGCTTCATGTCCAGGTTGTAGCATGGGAACAGTCTTGCCCAATATAAACCGTCCTGTTTGTATTATATATAGAAATAACTTCCAAACATGCCAGAGTGCACATCTGTTTGTTTACAATAACTGATAATTGAACTCTCCCTCAGACTGTGGTCATTACTGATTCTGAATTCATGTGTATTTCTCGGAGCTTGCTAATTAAAATGGGTGAAGGGCATATGTGCATTTGACCATAATTGCACTTGTATCACACTAAATGGCAGATCCCTCTTGTTCACAAAGTCTTCCCCCCAGGCATGCAGCTGGCAATGCATTATATTAAATATACAGCAATATTTGACACATGCAATGATCATAACCAGAATGTGGAAATCATGGTTGCCAAGGAGGACTGTCAGAGAAGAATTAGGAGATGGTAAAAATGTCAATGATTTTCCGGGGGAGGGAAGGAGGGAGGGGGCAATGCTAACTAATTCCACAGCTAATCAAGCATTGCTGACAAATGAGAGCTTGGCAAAGGTCAGAGAGACACAAATAGTGCTTTCTCTGCTAAGCTTTTTCTAATACTTGAATTCAGTGTTAGAAAAGGAAATGCAATTTTGGGGCTCAGTCCTTTTCCATCTGCAGAGCCTGACACTGGGGCTACATACAGATGTTCGGGAAGGTTGTGGGGAGGTTGGACTGTGTTGAATGGCCACTCAATCTAACTTAGTTCATCCAGGTGCAGACCTTACATTTAGCTCTGTAGTTAATCCAGCTAAATGTGAACTGTACAGGAGTTCCAGGAGGTTTGGATTGGTCTGAAGGTGGCTGATCCAATCTAGGCTAACCCTTCCTTCAAGGTAGTTTAACGTGGATTGGGTCGATCAAGTTTGGATCAGTCTGGCTGTCCTGAACTTCTGTACAGTTCCCAGTGCAGCACAAGTGCTGGATTGTGGGGGGACTATTGGTGTGGGGAGGGTATGAAGGGCCTGCTCAGGATGGCTCTACAAGGCCATAGCTTCAGCCCCCCCAACAGGGGGCCTATCGCACCCCACAAGGGCCCACATGCTCCCCACCTGGCCCCAGCCCCCCACTGGCCCCCC